>NC_137871.1:17471454-17676252 GCF_963924005.1 Protomyctophum bolini | reverse complement strand
CCCTCGCCCCCTTCTGCCCCCCCCCTGCTCGTGCGCGCACATGCACGCACGCACGCACGCACACACACACACACACACACACACACACACACACGCACGCACGCACGCACGCACACACACACACACACACACACACACACACACACGCACTTATTGGATCAAAATGGGATTAGTCAGTCGCTATGTGATGCCGACCAACTACACCAGCGGCGATTTGAACACTGTTGGAAATGTCACTGGCTGCAACAAAGGGGGAATGGGATAAGCGTTCCCTAGTTTTTTTCTTGTCTTTTAAAAACAAAACATGGCCATCTGCCTTTCGCGTTGGCTTCTACATTATAGACTGAGTAGGCTAGAGTAGACTTTCTGCTCTCCATAACATAATGCCATAATAACCGTCCCTATGCCCTGTTGAAAGTAAACATCACCACTGCAGCCCCGTGTGATACGGACCTGTTATGCAGGGCGGAGAGCACCATTCGGCCATGGACCCTCCAAGTTAAGATTTATCGCTTTCAAGTGATGTATTTTGACTCCCTGTTTCATAACTTATGAGTTAAACCTTAAGAGGGGAAAAACGAAACGGAGAGTGAGAGACAGTCCGCTTGAAAAGCGGGAGGGCGGTATGTAAGCATGGACACGGATCCAAAACGAACATTTCTCAGGGATTTCGGCAGTAACGCCCGCTCTGCGCTCCCAACCCTCCCCTCTCACCACCGCAGAACCGCAGACGGTCAGCCAAGCCAACACAACTCTCCTGCCATACCTTTCATTCACACACACACACACACACACACACACACACACACACACACACACACACACACACACACACACACACACACACACACACTCACTGTGTGCGTGTGTGTGTGTGTGTGTGTGTGTGTGTGTGTGTGTGTGTGTGTGCGTGCGTGTGTGTGTGTGTGCAGTGTGTGTGTGTGTGTGTGTGTGTGTGTGTGTGTGTGTGTATTGAAGGTAGGGGAGGGGGTTGGCCTAATACATCAGGGACAGTTATCTTGGCCCCAATTGTAAGTGTAGTTTTTTCAGCATTGTACTTTCAAATAACACGTGCACACACACACACACACACACACACACACACACACACACACACACACACACACACACACACACACACACACACACACACACAATCCACTACGTGGCTGGACAGGGCTGAGCTGGGCTGGGTAGGGGTACTGTGGTTGAATGCCTTTCCAGTCATGCTCCACAGACAAGCCTCTGGCCTTCTCTCCTCACTACTGGCTCCCTCCTTGCCTTTGCACCTGTGTCTGGGTGCTTTTCGCTGTTCACCACACTGCTGCAAGGGGACAAGAGTGTAAATGTTGTGGAGAGGGATTTGAACCACATTCTGGTAATGAGGTATGGGCCCGTCTGGTTTAAGGTCCAGATGGAAGGGTTCAGAACAGGGGTACAGCACACTTTAGTTGCGTGGAGGTTGGATTGGTGGGGGCTGGTTGAGCCCCAATGCACGCATCAGAGCCAAGTTCCTCCATTCTCATACGGGAGAGCCTGAGTTCAGCGCTGCACAGAAATGAGACCACTTAAACCATACTTCGTTGACCGGGGTCCCTCAGGGGTCCATACTTGGTCCCCTCCGTTTCCCCCCTCTACACTAGGGGCCCTATCTTGCGTGTCACCTTATGCCTAAACGTATTAGCCATAATTTCCTTTTTTTTGAGCGGCGTGAAGCACAGCTCTGTGTGTATGACTGTATGTCTGTAGAGCACGGAATGTGCTCAGCTGATTGGCTGACCATGGAATGTGATGTATAGGATGTTCTCATCATCATCGTGATAAGAGGCGCCGCTCACTTCACACGAGTGTGATTATTTTTAAATAGTTCAACTAGCCGATCTACATTGACACATTTTGACTTTTGAGCTTGTAGATCAGCTATTTTAACTATTTTAAAAAGTTTTTAAAAATAATAATGAATGGCAAAAAATGTAGGATAAGCTGTAAAGTGGCGCGCAAGATAGGGCCCCAAATCCCTTCCAACGAAAACAGCCGATCTACAAGCTCGAAAGCTGAATGTTTGCCTATATTTGGTCCAAATGTTCTTTTATCATGACATGCTGTTACGGCCCTATGTGGCCTTAGTGTTGTTGTGGTTGTGTTTAATCCACTGTCAGTGTTTTTCAGTGCTGTATGATGACTGGAGGGTGGATTGGAGGAGTGGCTTAGTGTCTGGAGACACCTGGGCCTAATCTTTCAATCAACCAGCCACCAGTATAAAAGCCTGGGAGAAGCTCCTCGTCACTTTTGCCATCCGTCACCTGTGCTGCTGACAGTGTTGGGGAAGTTACTTTGAAAGCGTAGCTTGTAAAGCTACAAGTAGCTCACCATGGCAGTAGCTTGATCAAGCTACATAGCTACCCCTGGAGAAATGTAGCTTGTAAAGCTACAGCTACATGGAAAAAGTAGCTCAGCTACTTTATATTTTTCAGCGTTAAATTGAGAATGTACATGCGGTGCATATGAAACAAAATATAATATCCTACAAAAAAGTCACATGCCACGATGCCAGCTGAAATATGCCTCTCAACAGTTTTATTAAAAAAAATAAAAAAAATAAAAAAGACTTAGAGACTTACACAAATAAAAGAGGATCTGTTGAGGATACTGTGTGTTATACATGGCATTTAATCGTCAATGTTAACACATCTTAACTGTAAAAAAAGAGACCCTTGTATAATGAGAACTACACCTACATTATAACTAAACAACTGTTACATGATGACATTTGATCGTCAACATTTGAAGACCCCTGTTCTAGACAGATTTTCCCCCATTAAAGAAAGGATAAAACAAACCAATTGTTGAGAATGTTATTAAAACGGGCATAGTCTTTACAGTCACACAAATAAAAGAGGATCTGTTGAGGATACTGTGTGTTTAAATGGCATTTGATCGTCAATGTTAACACATCTTAACTGTGAAAATAATAATAAAGGTCTCTTGATAGCCACACCTATAAATAAATCTTAACTTAACACAACCTAAACTGTAACTTAACTGTAAAAGAAAGTTGGGCCTATATTTTTTTATATGCCAGGGCAGAACCGTTTGTTGACGCGACACATGAGCAGTCTCTCAAAGTTCTTATCGGATAAGCGGTTGCGTTTGGCACTGAAAATGTCCTTGCCAACACTGAAAAGCCGCTCACATGCGGCACTGGATGGGACACCACTGTTGAACTTGTGGTGTTCTAGTGGGGGGGTTGTTCTAGTACAAGCATTAACACAGCAACCAATGGTCAAAATGAATATATTTATTTCATGTTATTGCCCAAAATTGTAGCTTGTAACTTGAGTAGCTAAGCTACCAAAAATTACCCAAAAAGTAGCTGAGCTACTTGACGAGGTACACCAATATGAATGTAGCTAAGCTACCACAAGCTACAGCAAAATGTAGCTAAGCTACGTAGCTCAGCTACATGTAGCTTAATACTCCCCAACACTGGCTGCTGAACCCAGTCTGTAGCTAGGGTAGTGTCTGTAGGCTGTGTGCCTTACCTGCTTAGTTTGAGGTTTCTTTATTTACTGTGTGTTCAGAGAACAGACCAACCTATCTCAACTCATAAACCACTGTCCAAGTATCCCAAACCAGAAGCTGTATATGGTAATTATGTGCTGCTATTTATTTTGGTGCACCAGTTTTGACCCATTGTTTAATGTTTAGTCAGGGAGCCTATATTGTAATATACTTTTTGGTGTAGTTTAGGATTGTTTCTTTTGGGTTGGGGGGGGGTGTTTTGTTTGTTATTTTTAGCATTGGCCACCCTGAAGATATATATATATATATATACATGCTTGCCCTGTTATTGTGAATATTGTGAAGTTTTTCTCAAATGTACACCTTTTTTCCTGAATTGGTTTGTGATCCTTGACAGCCACAACATATATTCCTCCTTTGGAGCCAAGACCCCATATAGGGTCAAAGGTCGTAATACATGCCCAGAATAAGGGTGCTATGGGTTCATGTTGTTAACTCTGAAGAGTGTTAAATATGACCATGGTCCCCCTATACTGTATGGGGTTCTCAAAAGCATATATATTTACAAAAATGATTGTTGCCTTAATATGCAACTAAAAGCTGTGATGCTTCAGGACAATAAGCACAGAAGCTAACAGATGTATAGCTTTGCAACAACAACAATAATGCAACCAGGTTTAAGGGTCTTGAACCAGATTATTATAGGTGAGATGATGTACATCAATGCTGTTGATGAGTTATTAGTGCATTAATGATAACAGGAGTTTTTGCGCTCTGAAAGATGAAGGTTTGATGCAATAGCTACCATTGAATGCTTTGTGGTTGCTTCCAAAGCCTAAATAAACATAGCACAAACACTTACGGTAATACATAACACGTTTGCGGAAAAAGTGAGATAAATTTGGTCGTTTATTGGGCCTTTGTAAGGCAATTCTTTCTTCCTCATGCTCCTTCTGTCACATCCCTCTTTCTCTCATTCATTTCTTGTCCTCCCTATCGGTCTCTTTAATCTCTCTTGTCTCTTGCTCTTCTTTATCTCCTCTCTGTGTCCCTCCCTCTGTTTGCTGCCAGTGTATTGATTGCCCATGTCTTTGCCACTGCGGCTTCAGCTTATTGATCCTTAGCTTAGACGTTTTAAACACGCACACACGCGCACACGCACACACACACATTCTGCTACACGTGCACGGACATCCCCTCCTCTTATACTCTCAGTCAATAGACCCTATACTTTAAAGATCCTTGTACCGTGAACCGTTTGACTTTCATGCAGACCAACTGTGCCACGTGCATGTATTCTTGACGCATCCGTGTGCACATGCTCGTAAACACACACAAAGAGACACACACACCAGGACACTTTGTTTTTTTGCATATACCCTCTTTTGTGTTGAATAGACTTGGCATTGATGGACGTTATGCTTTTGTGCTCCTCTCTCTACTCATTAAAGTGAATGAGAGCTGTGTGTGTGTGTGTGTGTGTGTGCGGGAGTGTGGGGGGGGGGGGCTTGTAGCTTCTGTAGGCCTAGACCCGATGGTTCTTTCTCTCTCTCTCTCTCTCTCTCTCTCTCTCTCTCTCTCTCTTTGACGGGGGCCTGCAGGCTTCTTCATCCAGGGAGCCTGGTCAATATGGCCATTCTGTCTAGCAATTAACATCGATCAGCACTCGTCAATACCGCCAGCGCCCAGACAAAGACCCAGGGTGCATTGCGTGTGCTTGTCCTTTCTCTATCGCAGTCCAACAAATCCCCAAACAGCACTCTCATTATATGAGGGCATTCTGGCCTGACCCCAAGGTCACCACAGAGGAGAGGCACAGTGCGCTGGACTTCTATGTTATGGGTGAGTGGAGTGGAACCTATAATGCATGGCCCAGAGGGTACGGCCGACCAGAGGGCTACAGTTGTTGACTCATTATGGCCAAAGGGCAGGGGGCAGGGGCTTTATGCAGAGGACTGGTTAAGGAGTCAAGTTTGGAGGCAGGGAAGAATATACACTGGTTGGCTTGGACGCAGTCAAAGACGAGTTGGCGGCACAGGGAATACTGCCTCCCTGTTGTGAGCTCTAAAGCGCTATAGACACTGTGAAAACTTTGAACAGCTCAAATGTAATCCATCATCCTGAGTGTCACACTGTGCTGATTTGGAGTTTTCAGATGTGTCAAGTGCAGGGGATTGTATCCAATTAGCTGTGTGTGTGTGTGTGTGTGTGTGTGTGTGTGTGTGTGTGTGTGTGTGTGTGTGTGTGTGTGTGTGTGTGTGTGTGTGTGTGTGTGTGTGTGTGTGTGTGTGTGTGTGTGTGTGTGTGTGTGTGTGTGTGTGTGTGTGAAATCTTTGGGGATCGGAAGAAAAGCACTTGTGGCTTTGATTAATACCTGCAGACATAGACCTTAAACCCCACGTCAGATGTTGAGATATCAGCCTAACATCGGTTTCTGGGATACATATCCCTGCTCCGTTAATCACGGGCCAAGTTTAAACTGTTCCCCAATGTGTAAATGTATGAGACACTTAATAAAGGCCCTTTGATGACAGGGGGCCCACGCGAAGTGCTGCGTACACTTGAGTCAAGGAATGCGTACAGTGTGTACAGTGGGCTTTGAAATGGGAACCTGTTTGCCACTTGTCTGCGTCTAGGAGATGAGAGAATCGACAGCTGCACCCGAGCAAGAGCAGGAATTAATTAACGGAGAGCCGTTTGTGTGTTAGTAAGCTACAGGGTTGAGATGAAGAGAAAGGCAAAATGTTGTTTTTATTAGGCGCGATGTTGGTGGCGCACAGCCTGGTCGTTTCTCCCTCACTTGGTAATAATAATCCAGTGAATATGAATGTTCACTCTCTTCTCCATCCTGGAATCCATTGCAGCTGTTGTCTCTATACATAGCCCAGCTGAGGCATTGGAATAACTTTACTTTGACACTTTCAAGTCAAAGGGTTTAATGCTCTCTTGGACCTGTGTCAGGGTAATTATTCATGCAATCTAGCTTGTCATTGTTAGGCTGAGCCGTTGTTTGCAGAGTGAAGACTGTAGTACTGTACAGGTAATCATGCTACTTGAAGTCCTTGTGTTTTGGGAAATTAGAAAGGGCTCCATGCATGTATGTTTAATGTCATTGTCATGCGTATGATTTCCTCATAACACATACCAATTTTGGTATTCCAATTTTGGTTCCACACACAGCTCATGGTAAAATGCACGTTGAATCTGGCTCATGTCATATGTCACATTACATTTTCTTCACCCTTTACCCTCTCTGTCCTGTATTTCTTCACTAAAAAGTATAAACATATGAAAAAATTATCCCCAAATAAATGTCCTGGCTAAAATGTGCATTATCTGTATCCTCCAAAGCAAAGCAAAAAGCTCAGTGTTTTGTAGAAATACAGTACTTAGACAATAAAAGGCACCAAAGACATTGTTCAGTTCTCCCATCCCATGCAGTGTTCATCTTCCACGTCTGACATTTTTCATTTTAGGGGCTTCATGGAAAATACATTGCGATATCAAACTAGCAGGCAGCCATCACTGTCCACCTGCTACAATCATCAACAGCAGAACTTTCCAGAAATGAATGTATGTCACCAACTATCCAGCACCCTCTTTGCAGTGACAGGCATCCATCAGGGCCATTTACTGTCACCAACACACACACACACACACACACACACACACACACACACACACACACACACACACACACACACACACACACACACACACACACACTAAAGAGCAAGTTGAGACATCTCATTTTATATTCACTACTAGGCCTACTCAGGAATGATGCAAGTCTGGAACGATGAGAGCTGGGTTTTCTGTCGATCGGTAGATAGATACACATGCACACTTACACAGAGATTTTGTGAAGCATATACTTAATCCATTGCACTTCATAGTGTTTGTCTTCATAATGTTATCCATTGTCTTCATAATTTGTTACATAACATGACAACAAACAGTTTGTTTAGACTACCGGTAGTCTTTCCTTGTGGTTATGGTTTAGGTAAATTATTTGAGCTTTTGGGTCAAGGTTAGTGTATGGTTTCAGTCATAGATTAGTTTTTTGTTTTTATTATTATTTCAAAGTACTGCCTGTATGCCACCCCGTCCACACTGCCAGCGATGTGAGCGAGCGAACTAGTGAGTGTTCTTAACCAGCCACATATGTGTACTTTAAATTACTAGTATAGAACTACAAATTAGCTACATTATGAGATCAAACTCACCATGGTCAGATCTACTGTATAGAGCTCAGACAATGGCTCTGTGATCTAAGGTATCACATAAGCGGTCAAAGCGGAAGTGTCATTATAGGACAAGGTTCACTAGGCAAGATCATACCTTAAACAAAATAGATTTAAGGTAATTTATTGAAAAGAAATATGGTTGAATATTTAACCCCGGAATGTAGTGTACGGAAATCTTTGTTTTGTGTACCCATAGACATAAAAAGGTAGACGCCGCCTTAAGCTCTGGGGCGTGTGTCTCTGTTGAAGGCAAAACTTTCCCGAGATTCCTTGTGAAGCATAGCGGAAGCAAAGCGGAAGCTTGTGAAGCTTCCGCATGCGTAGTGGCAGGTGACGTTTGGTAGGCCAATCAGAGGCAATGTCAACATTTGTTTTCTCATGCCAATAAAGATCCCTTGGATTGAATTGATAAGTCCCGGAAAATACGTGCTGTGATTGGCCAGTAGTACTTGAGTGGCAGCGAGAGATATGGAGGAGTCGCATGAGTGACGTCACTTGAGCAGTGACGCAGCGTTCCTTCAGAACTTCCACTTGACTTCCTGCCTTCAATAGAGACAAGTCACTCCAATGAACTGCAGCGGCTGAAGCATCTATTTTTGAGGGGCGCTATGTCCAGCATTGAGTTCTTTTTTTTTAATATCTAGGTTGTCAACCTAACCTTGTTGACAAGGTTTGATCATGAGCTGTGGGGGAAAGCAATAGTTCCAGGAAGTGAGGTAAATTTACAGGAAGTTCCATTTTATGTATCAAAACGAGTGTTTGGTGGTGATTTGTGAAAGAGACAAATTGATAGTGGGACCGAAAAACGTTGAGATCTGAAGAAGAAAACGTTTTTTTTCCTTTTTGAGCAATGCATTGACTTTTTATTTGATGACTTTATGGATTACTTGATGTGCAGGAGAGGGCATGAGGGGTGGAGTTGGCATGTGTAAAGTTGCTCGAACGGCCAAGGCTCCAAGAACAGTCAGTAATGCAGTTTAAGGGTCTTTATTTTTCCCCAAAACTCCTCCACCAAAATCCAGACAATTGTTCAGTGCAATAATCCTCAATAACAAACTAGATTACAGGCAACAAAATAAAGAAAGGACCAAAAGATAAATAAATACTTGGGCAACTTAACAAAACCCAACCACGATGAGAGCTCTCTTCAGGCTGTACCTTGATCACACAAGGCCCTGTAGCTCTCCCTCAGGGATGTTATCTGTGTCAAAGCCCACATCCAAATAACTTCTGTCCCTGCAGCCTCCCTTAAATAGGAATGGATCCTACCACAGGACATCGAATCAATTAGCAACATTTCTTCTCAAAAATACTTTCAAATAAATACTGCCATAAATAACACCTTGAATAAAAGTAACTTTCTTCTTTATTCTCAATAATGCGTTACAATTATAAATCAGCATGTAAACTCAATGACAATAATAAGACAGCATAAGAAACACCCCTCTCCTGCACAGCACTTGGCCCCTTCCTAATCAAGGGAAATGCCACCAGCAGTGCAGGAGAGACAATTAGCAAACCATCAGTTTAAGCATTAGTCCTTTCATGTTATAGAGAGCAGTTTTATAGCGCATGGGTTGCCCCGTGAACTCCATTAGGAGGAGGTGACAGTCTGACAGACAAATTACCCTTTAAATAATGAACAAAATACACTTTGAAAGAGTAAGAACAAGAAAGGAAGATCCACTGTACAGTATATGTAAGTAGCCACCCTATGCATTGGATCAAGGCTGTTTTGTGTGGAGGTTGGCACTAGTACATTGTGCATATATATTGGGCCTTTATCCAGTCCACTAGTGGCTTGGTGTGCGAGTTAATTGCTTTTGACCAATGAGGTTGTACATAAATATGCAAGCCACAGTGCCTGAGTGAATGTTTGTTTGATTATGGGGCTTGTGGTTCGGTGTGTTTGGTCGACAGCTTGTGTCATGACCTTTCGGCTAAGGTGTGCATGTGCATGTGTGTGTGTGTGTGTGTGTGTGTGTGTGTGTGTGTGTGTGCTTCTTCGGTATGTGGGGCTCATGGCAACAGTGTGAATGAGGCTGTGAGTCTGCGAAGATCATGTCTGTGGTAGGAGCTTGTGGAGGCGAGTGTGTGGCTTGTGGCTGCAGCCTGTGCGTGCGTGCGTGTGTGCGTGCACACGAGAGAGAGAGGCAGAGAGAGAGGGTTCTCCTGTGCTCACGGTGATGTGAAATGCAGCTGTGGTTTGTGTTGGACGCCGATCTCGGCATGTTGTTTTTTTCTTCCTGTTTCATGTTCAGGCGCTCTGCGATGGAATCCATGAGCATGGTAACCTTCACTCCTGTCATCTTTTCTTTCTTGGCCTTTTCCACTCCTCCCATCTCTACCCTTCCTTCCTCCTCTTCAGCAGTGCCCTTTCCTCTTCTCCATCGGCACTCTTTTGTGCTTTCATTTTTGCAGTGTCTCACCCTGTCCATTCTCTCTCTCTCTCTCTCTCTCTCTCTCTCTCTCTCTCTCTCTCTCTCTCTCTCTCTCTCTCTCTCTCTCTCTCTCTCTCTCTCTCTCTCTCCCTCCTGCCCTTTAGCCTTGCCACCGGGCAGAAGAGGAACTGTAATGTTTATGAAACCCTTTAATGTGCTATGTAATTACTCTGGCAACACCTCCCATCATTACTCATGCCAATAAAGCACATTTGCATCGACATGTCAGTGTGTGTGAGAGACAGAGAAATAGAAAAGAGACACACACTTTCCATCAGTCAAACACACACACACACACACACACACACACACACACACACACACACACACACACACACACACACACACACACACACACACACACAATAATCTCTCTTCCTTTCTTGTCTTTCCTGTGTCTCCATTTGTCCATCTCTCATTTTGTTCATTATTTCCAAATCCAACCAGACCCCCCCCCCCCCCCCCCCCCCCCCCCCCCCCACACACACACACACACACACTCTTCTGTGCTTGCTGTGACTTCTGCCAGATGCCCAGGTGGTGGTCAATTACATCAACACAACTCCTTTTGGAATAACAAAGAAATTCTTTCGCTTGCTCCACTGAGCCTATTTTGGGAAGACCTCTCTATATGTTGGAAATTAGGTGAACGGGCATAGGCTACCACTCCTGAGAGAAACGGAGAAGAGAAGGGGGTCAGGGGGTTGAAAATAACATAGATTAACAGAGTGCAAAAGAGGATTGCTGAAACAGACAGTGGGAGGGGCTAATGGCCGCAGGAGTAGTGTTATGCATGCACTGGACAAGTTGACGTGAGTCATGTGGATCTGTTTGTTTATGTAGAAAACTTCCATGTGCAATTAACACGTTCTCACAACCTCTTACAGCAGCCCCTCCCTCTGTGCCACATCCACCTACGCAAGCCCCCGGGTCACAATACCTCCCACTTAGCCAGCTGAGGCCCTGGCCCTTCACATGTTAGCACTTATGCTAAGTCCCCCAGCTTTTCTTTACCTCCATTGCTAATGCTAAACCCTCTTACTGCCTTTTCTTGGGGTTCTCGCCTTAATGCCCCTTTTAGCCACTTTCTTCTCAGCTGAGGCTTTAGCCCGTTGTTCTCCTCCACGTTTCCCTGTCTCGGCAAAGCCCTCGTTTGTAAGACAAATATTATAACAAATTAAGCTGCAAAACAATGGGCGGGTGTCTGCCTGACGTCAGCCTGCATTTCATTAGCGAGCGCTAGGCTAACACGTTCCATATGGACGAGCCTGCAGGGTAGCCCCCTGCTGCCCAGCCCAGCCCAGCACAATCCAGCTCAGCTGCCATGGCTGGCCCCACACCCCAAGTCTCAGTCGGCCCCCAGTTTGGCCCCTGACTGGGCCCCCACCATTATGTCATCTTTAATTTGGACATGTCACACATCACCTGACACCTACCCATGTCATGCTATAACCTTTTGTCCCATTAGAGCCAAAAAGCACTCTGGAGTCAGGGGGCTTTCTCTTTCTCTCTCTTTCTCTCCTACTTTGCCTTTATTGACTTATCCTCTGTTCTCTCTCTCTGTCCAGTCCTTTACGTACACTCAATCTGTTGGCTTCTGTCACCTTCTCTCTATCTCTCGTCACCCCGTCGCTCCACATAACTCCACATAACTCCACCTGCTTCCCCCCTCTATTATTATAACCAAGGATGGGGGAAACTGAAAAAAGAGACGTGACTGTGATGGCACCTCCATCTCTTTGCCTCCACTCTGTCACCTGTGGCCTTTTCCCCTCCGCCCCTGACAGACGAGTGGAATGGCGGTGACATATAGGAAGTGACAGGAAGTGACACTTTGATGGAAAGCCACAGAATTCTGGAAAGCGACCGGATTATGAAACGTGACATGATTCTGGAGTCCAGGTTCTTGCGCCGGATGGAATGCTGGATTTGTGGAGAGTGCCTGGGGCCGTGGGGCTGTCCAGTGTGACGGCAATATGGAATGTGACAGATGTGTGGAATTTGATAGATCTCTGGAATTTGGAGAAGGATGAAGATGGGAGTGGGGAACATAAGTGAAACAACAAAGAAGGGAAAATAAAGTGGATCGGCTGAGAGAGAAGAATGGGTTTATGATAAGAGCCGTGTTGAAAGTGTGCGTGTGCGTGTGTGTGTGTGTGTGTGTGTGTGTGTGTGTGTGTGTGTGTGTGTGTGTGTGTGTGTGTGTGTGTGTGTGTGTGTGTGTGTGTGTGTGTGTGTGTGTGTGTGCGTGTCGTGAGCACAACGGATGTGTATGCTA
This sequence comes from Protomyctophum bolini, assembly GCF_963924005.1. Lineage (NCBI taxonomy): Eukaryota > Metazoa > Chordata > Actinopteri > Myctophiformes > Myctophidae > Protomyctophum > Protomyctophum bolini. The sequence goes on along the minus strand of NC_137871.1, from coordinate 17,663,764 downwards.
GTGTATATGTCACAGGATGTGTGCTCGTGTGCATGATCTTTGTGTGTTTGCATACTTGTCCAATGCGTGCGTACAGTATGTGTGTGTGCGTGTGCTTGTGTGTGCGTGTGCTTGTGTGTGTGTGCATGCAGGTGTGTGTTTGTTAGTTTTCAACTTGGCTGATGTGTGTATTTATGTGTAGGTTGCTGTGCACACCCATGTGAGTTGCTGGGTGTCTCTGGTAGCCGTCCCTCATCACTCCTCTGTTCCCTTAGGTCTCTGCTGTTGGCTTCGCTCTCCTCTCTTCTGTTCTGCGTCGCTGTAGTCGACTCTCTGTTCGGTATGCACTGTTGTCCTTGGTTCTTTTACTGTTCTCTTCTGTTCGGGAAGAAAGTAAGACTTGAAAAGCTCAAATTATACACAATTCATTATGATGACATTTTCCACTTCCGCAGCAGAGCTTTTTCACTTGTTTCATTGCATCTGTTTACTTTCTATCCTCTGTGTGTTTTATCTGAATCGAATGAATCACCCCAGAAGGGCACTTGAATGCAACTTCATTGCATTACTTTTTATCTGCACCATATTCTGTTGAATTGTGTTGCATCATATTCTATCATATTATAGCATCACAATCATGATAATCCCATAATGGCTTCGTATTATATTTTATTACATAACCAGCCTTTATTTGCCCCAGGTGAGGGGAGTGATAAAAACACAAGCAGATAACTGATATCAACCCTATAGCTGATATAGCCACTGAGACACATTGAACAATCAACACAAGTTAAAGTGCCACTGGATGCTGAACTGCCACTGTGAGAGACATTTCTGTGAAAGGAAGTCAGCCAGTTAACCATGTTAATGTTGTCTTTGTGACTGAATGCGATTATGTGAAACAAACGATTGCTCTGGCATTCTTCATAGACCTTGTGTGTAATAACAAATATCAGGGAATCTATATCGGAACAAACTGTATTGTGTCATATCATATTATATGATTTTATATCATGAAGTTGTGGACTACATCAGTATCAATAGAATCTGAAGTCTGTCTTTTCACAGCCTGGTTGAGGCTTGTTATTATGGGAAACATTACGTCCAGTGTCAGGAAAATATGTATTAAATGATACATTATGTAAAGTTACATCCAACAGTAGCCTACATTTGTGCTGTAACAATGATGAGAAGAGACGGAATATATACTACACTACAGGTGTGAATCAAGCTCGATTAAATGCAAATTGCTGCTCAAAGGCCGCAGTAAAGACTTTTTATTCTGCCATGAAAACGTCGCCAGGATTTGGCAGAATTGAGGGAATTCTAGCACTTCTCTCTCTTTTGTTTGCATGCAATAACTGTCAGATCATTTGAGCTGTAGCCTACTTCAGGCACACAGCTGAATTCACAATGCTAGCACATTCGGATTGGCAGAGCTGGACTATAAAATGACAGTGGTGGACTGGTAAATACCAGAGTGACAACATCAGACGTTTGTTTAGTGAGTTTGGAGTGTCTGGTTGCGTGGTATGCGCAGTAGCACTGCATTTTCACTGCCCATGTGTGTGAATGTGCCTGCGTGTGCATGTGTCGTACAATAGAAGGTTGTTTTTGTGCATGCATTTCTGTGTGCATATAGTAAATGTATACGCATTCATGTATTGCACATCACGTCAGTAGCTTGTGCGTAGCATGGTGTGTGTGTGTGTGTGTGTGTTGGCTCTCCGTGGGGCTGTCGGTTGCTCATGCTGGTTGGAAGTTTATGATCAGTATTTTCCGGCTTGCATGACTTAGTGTGTGAAAATCCATTCACACCCAACACAAACAGACACGCACATACACACGCGCACACACACACACACACACACACACACACACACACACACACACACACACACACTAATGGTGTTGATCTTGATGATATTCCATGGTGCGTTCGTTGGTGCATGGCAGTCCTGGTAGCTGCACAGTGTGCCTCGGTGTGTGTGACCGTGTTGTATATTTGTGTGCGCAGCTGTGCGTCGGTGTGTGTGGAATGAGCGTAAAAAGCCATCAGACACCGCCATTAATGGGCTTAATCAGTGACAGATGAGATTCCTGTTGTTTTTCTCACCGCAGCGCTGTCTGCTCCAATAGAAACACGGCACAGAGTGTGCAGAGAGACTGATGGGGACGACTGAGGTTGGAAATCTCACTTACACTGTCAGCCGCCATTCGTACAGGCACACAAACTCACTTTTTCTCTTCCCCTCCATCTCTCTCTCACACACACACACACACACACACACACACACCCTCTCACTCCCATAAATGTGAGGATAAACGGTCCCACATTGACATGGACACGAATGCATTCTCCTGTGCCATAGAGTATACGAATTGCATGAAATATGCATATTACAAATAAACTATGCATACACTGGGCTTTGAGTGTCTAGTACACACACACACACACACACACACACACACACACACACACACACACACACACACACACACACACACACACACACACACACACACACACACACACACACACACACACACACACACACACACACACACACACACACACGCATGCATGCTCACATGCACGCGCACGCACACTTGCCAAAGTCCTTTCTGCGTTCCAGCTGGGGACCCAGCTGCGGTGATGTCATTGCTTGCTGCCACTTTGCTGATTGTGACTCTTATTAAAAGCAGAGCACTTTGATTCAGCTTCAAGAGCGGCCACGGTGCACCAGTGAGCATGCACACGCACACACACACGCGCACGTGCACGCACACGCATACCATACACACATGCTCACAATGAACAAACACTTAAGAAGATTGCACACATGCATTATGCACATATGCACAGTATGGTACATACAATTTCGTTTTAACACAAACACGCACGCACGCACACACAGACATGCTCAAAAAGCTCTTAGGTATCGTAGGAACATGTCACGTTTAACGTTTATTAGGTATACAGGTATAGGAGAAATGAATGGAAACAAGATGAGCGGAAAGTGAAATTGTAACCTTGATGGAGATGGTGCGAGTATAACAGCGGAAAAAAGAGAAAGGGAGAGATAGAGGTGGTAATGCAGCATTGATGGGTTGCTTTGAGAGTGGAGATAAGAGACATGAAGTTACGCAATGTGGGAATGTCTCCTCTGCCTCTCCAAGCTATCCCCAAATACATTCATCTCCCTCACACTTGCACACACACATACCACACTGCGCTCTCTGTCTGACACGCACGCACACACGCACGCACTCACAAAATAGATTCCTTATTTTATGATTTTTCTGCCAAGTGTTTTTTCTTCTTCTATTACAATCATCTCCTCTTAACTGCCCCCACGCTTGTGCGTGTGCATGTGTGACATGCACGTGTGACATGCACACACACACACACACACACACACACACACACACACACACACACACACACACACACACACACACACACACACACACACACACACACACACACACACACACACACAATCTACTACACAAAATCAGTTACATGGCTCTGTGAAAGTCCTGCCAGTGTAAAAAGCTGCAAACATATGAGAACAGGCTTGAACACTTTCCCCATGTTATGGTCCATCTGGAGTGGGCCCAGCACCTCCCTTCTCTCTCTCTCGCTCTCTCTCTGTCAGTTTGTCTGTCTCCGTCCCTTCACTTGCCTTATATTACTTCTGTGTATTAATACCATGCAGTGGCACAATCTCAAGTCCTCAACCATGCCATTGGCCATGTACCCCTACCATCCGTCTGTCTGTCTGTCTGTCTCTCTCTCTCTCTCTCTCTCTCTCTCTCTCTCTCTGACACTTCAACTGTCCCTCAGCCTCTACAACACCCCTCAGTGCCTTCCACCCATTCATGTCCCCCCCAAACCCTCTCTGTTCACTTCTTCTCTAAATCCTTTAGCCCTGTCCCCTTTCCTGTCCTCCCTTCCCACCCCTCCCTCCCGCTAAACCCCCCTCTCCTCTCTGTCTTGTATACACTCGTCTGTTGGCATGTCCTCTGTCTTTCCAGCCTTTGAAGGCGGTTCAGGCTGCTAATAAAAGACAGGTCCCCACCACAACAAAAGGGCCCAGCGCTGCCTTTGAATAAACAGTTTATTTCGTTTTTTTTCTTCTTCTCTCGCTTTACCCTCTCCTCTCCTCCCCTCCTCACCTCACCCCCCCCTTACCCTATAGTGTGTGTGCGTGTGTGTGTGTGTGTGTGTGTGTGTGTGTGTGCGTGTGTGTGTGTGTGTGTGTGTGTTTTGCTCTTGGCGGAGGGGGAAATATGTGCACTTGCTACGTTTTTTTTTCTTTTTTTCCATGCGATCACAATGCTCTGGAACAGATTAACAGAAGAGAGAGGGAGGGAGACGGAGGGATGAAAAAGAGCAGAAGAGGGAATGGGGCGGGAGAGAGAGAGAGAGAGAGAGAGAGAGAGACACAGAGCAGGTAACTGTGACAACCCTTGCCCTACAGGGAAGACAGTGAGGTGTGTGTGTGTGTGTGTGTGTGTGTGTGTGTGTGGGGGGTGTATTGCGGAGTCCACACCCGTATCTCACCTCGACATCTCATCGCAAGTCCAATTGTCCATTACAGCACACACCTGAGGGCACCTCTGGAGATCAAATTTCACACCTTCAGAGCTATGATAATATATTATGCTTTTGTAGTGAACTCCCCAACCCAAGGTAGAGCCCATGCACATCATCAGAACAGTGTAGCAGACCCGGAGAAGCCACAGTTAGATCTTTATAGGGAAATTGGAATGTTTAACACATGCCCTCCCGTTAGGCGGGATCATGAGGCTATAGTGCCAGTGTAATGCGTTAAAAACGAGACCACTTTCGCCAGAGCCGGAAGTGATAGCCTTCCAGATTTGAGCCAAATCCTCATTCTAGGCTGTGTATCATCATTCTAGGCTGTGTATCATCATTCTAGGCTGTGTATCATCATTCTAGGCTGTGTATCATCATTCTAGGCTGTGTATCAACGTGCGATGGATTAACTTTCTTAGCGCGATCAAGGATTAAGGATTCATAAGGTCCCAAAGATCACAGTTTGTCTCATTTTGAGGAGAAAAATGACTATTAAGCGTGCGTGCGGCTGCGTTTATGTTGGATCAGGATGTAGGTGTTTCTACCATGTGAGTAAAATAAATCACAAATTATTTTTAACGCTGAATTAATGCTTATTAATAAAATCTCGTAATCGTGTGCATGGCACAGTTGGATAAAAGCTATTCACAAGATTATCTCGTTCTGGCACAGACTAGGTTGAGTTGCGTAACAAGGAACCATTGGGCTAAATGGGCTTTAAGTCTAAGTTTAGTCCACCGCTGCGAGAGGAAAAGCAGGTTAAACATCGATTTGAAGCAATATTCTGCCTGTTTACAATAACGAAATACTCTGTTTGGCTGGAAATGCCCTCTGAGAGAGATTAGAAAAGCTATATTTCTCCATAGTGTAAACAGGACCTCGGTGTGTTGGATTTGGCCCCAGTGAGGCCACATTAACTGGACAGGCTGCCACTGAACAGAGACCCAACTGCCAGGCTTCGGGCATACCTTGGCAGAGCCGAGTGCACTTCCCAACAGAACTGGATAAATAAAAATATGGCTCAAAATATTTGAAATGCTTGAGGTGGGCTTCGTTTATCTTGCAGTACACAAGCTTAAATACCCTTACAAGTGGACTCGTTACTTACAAGATAAGCTCATTAAAGCACTCCTTGTGTGTTTTTCTAAGTCTTCACATTGGATTGCAGCGAATTTCTTTCTTTCTGCTTGGGTCTTTTTCTCAGCCCAGCCCAGTCTGACCACAACCCACAGCCAGACCGTAACACAACCAAACTCTCTACCGAGCCAGACCACAACGAGCTCCACCACATCCACCAGTAAACTGTCTGTCTCTCTCAACCTGTCGCACTCTCTTGTTCTTCCCTGTTGTTGTCCATCCACGGACTCCTCCCTCTGTCCTCCCGTCCACCTCTGTCTCCTGCTTCTGTCGTCTTTCTTGGGTTCTGGGCCTGTCTTTCTCTCTTGTACTGGCAGGCATGTCACTGCAGCCCCAGAGCTCAAAGTAAATAAATGGTCTTTCTTTTTTCATTTTTTTTTCAGACTCTTTCTCTTGGGAGAAGAATAACAGTGAGTGGAGTGCATGTGTGCGCAAGGTTTTGTGTTAAGGGTGTAAGTACGTACGTATGTTTACATACATGCATGTGTGTGTGTGTGTGTGTGTGTGTGTGTGTGTGCGTGTGTGTGTGTGTGTGTGAAGCTGTGTGCAAACCACAGGCTTATTGGAGCTATTAGAGTGCTGGCTATGCAGCATAGAATAGCAGCACCAGATGGGCAACTTGACACATGCACGGTACACACACACGTATATACATACACACTCACATGGGGCATACACATGGCACGCACATTAATACTGACAGATTGACACCGGGAATATTAATACATACAATAGATGTGCGCGCGTAAACACACTTTGAAATGTATGCAAACAAATTGATTACACACGTTCACTTGCACCACAGCTGGCAGGCACAGCTGTCGCACACGCTACACACACACACACACACACACACACACACACACACACACACACACACACACACACACACACTCCTCTGTCCCAATGACGTCCCCTTCACGCCGCCGATGAATGATGGAGGGAGTAAGAGGGAGAAAGAGTGACACCAGAGAGCATCCCTTCATCTTTGTCACATGGCTAATCCCTCTCTCCTTGCATCCATTACCTCAGCCACTCCTTCTCGCCAGACCCCCCCCCCCCCCCCCCCGCGCCACTCCGTGCGTCAACCAACCGCTTACTCCTTCCTAGTCTTTCCTTGCCTATTTTCCTGCATTCTCTCCATCATCCTCTCACTCTCCCTCTCGTTCCCTCATTCCCACTCTCGCCATCGTTTGGTTCTAATAAAAGCATTAGGGGTTTCTCACTCGGTATTTGTTTTTCTATGACAGAGACCCTCTGGGGTGTGTCATGTGCCTTCTTAACCTTGCACGCACGCACGCACGCACACTCTTATGAAAATATACTGCTTTCATCTTTACTCATACATTTCACTTTTCCCTCATGTACCATATGACAGACATATGCATGCGCATGCACACACACACACACACACACACACACACGCACGCATGCGCACACGCACGCGCACGCACACTCCTATCTTTTGTACAGTCCATGATGGCAGTCAGTCAGAAACGGTCTGAACAATGTCACCCCATGCATCTTGGTGAGTGGAGGTCCTGGAAAGGACACCAACACTGGCCCCACCTACACCGATCATGCCATGTCAATATTTCACAATCGTCTTCGTAATATTCGCCAAATGTATACACAGCATGTGCAAGGACTCAGCAACTCATCCAGAACAAACACAGGCTAGACGAACATACCACATTCGTGTTCTGAATTCCATGGAATGTCCACAGAATGCTATGAAGCGTGCAATAAAGCCCACCCATCTGCTCTTTAACAGTGGGAGTGTAGGCTAGTGAAATGCTCTTATCTCTGAAATGCCTTTATGGCCCTTCATAGATTCCTCACATGCTGATTCTCAGTGAAATCCTGAGTTTTAATTTCACCCTGATAGTGTACAAAATGTAACCTGTTGTACATTCCAGTTGTACAACAGGTTACAAATGGATCAATTAAAAATGTATAGATTTTACTGTGGGGAATTAACCCTGAGTTTCTCCGCATTGCCTTCCCCCACAGTGCTTCCCTGTCCGTATCATTCGTCAGGGCATGAGGGGGTTATTGGAACGTCCCAGTGGCGTTTCCCGTGGCGTGAATGTGGCCGGCGGGCACGTTCTTGGGGTTGCAGTAAAACAAGCGTCTAATGACACCCAACCCCCTCCACCCCGTAACCACAGCAAAGGGGGTGGGGGGTGGGTTGAGCGCACGTCACCAGTGCTAACCCAGGAAATGCTTCGGTTGGCCACAGGGTAATTGGGACTGTCCCGTGTAATTTGGGCAGAGAGAGGCAGGCAAGTTTGGCCGGCACTGCTGCTGCTGCCGCTTTGTGCACTTGTCTCTCTCTCACCCACCGGCTGTTGGTCACACAGCTCCACAGAGAACATGAGGAGGGGAGATGGAGGAGATAGGGTACACGGGAGACAGATAAGGAAAGGGTTCAGGAAATGGGGAGTGAGTGTTTGCAGAAAGACTGCATGGAAACCAAGGACTACAGAGCAGAGAGATTGTGGAGATTGACAGAGGGTTAGGCCTGTGTCTGCCGCGCACGCACGCATGCGTGTGTGTGTGTGTGTTTGTGTGTCAAGGATTGGCTTGTACGGACATAGCAAAAGGCCCCTAAACTCTATAAAATCTTTGTAAAATCTTCACAAGCGAAGAACCAGCTATATCCACCGTGTGTGGGTGTGAGTGAGTGTGTGTGAGTCAGTGAGTGAGTGTGTGATAGAGAGAGAGACAGTGAGAGCAGAGAAAGGAGAGCGTGCAGTGTGTATGGCGGGCATTATTTTTCCCCACGCAGGTTCTTCTACGCTGAGGCAGATGGAAAATAGGAAAGGGGAGTAGGGAGAAATCCAGCTTAGTCAGGTCTTCTTCCAGCCGTGCACTCATCGTTGTGTGTGTGTGTGTGTGTGTGTGTGTGTGTGTGTGTGTGTGTGTGTGTGTGTGTGTGTGTGTGTGTGTGTGTGTGTGTGTGTGTGTGTGTGTGTGTGTGTGTGTGTGTGTGTGTGTGTGTGCGCGTGCGTGTTTTCTCTGTCTGTCAGGTCCTCTTCATAAGCAGTGCTCACTCTAAGTGGGAAAGACAACTGTAAGACTAAAGGTTTCTCTGTACTTGGGCCGAAAACCACAGGTGTGTGTGTTTGCGTGCATACACATACGCCAGTGTGTGTGTGTGTGTGTGTGTGTGTTTTGCCTTGCACATTTCTGTGCTTGGCCCTGACTAGATCATATCTATTCGGTTCAGCATGTTGTGTGTATACGCATGTATGCAAACACGCACTTGCATGTATACCACACATGTATTATGCACATGTTATGTATGCCTGTGCAACTGTTTGCATCGGTCCATATGTGTGTTTGTAAAGGGAGAGTGTGTGTAATGTCTTGCTGTGTGTTTGTGCTGGCTGCTGCGCCTCACCTGTCTGTCTGCATGGATTTTCGTATTTAGTGGAGTTACACCACGTGTTCGGTGCGCGTGCAAGTCCTGTCTGCCTATATCTGCCCGTGTTCTTTCAGTCTGCATGTGTGTTTGTTTATGTGTGTGTGTGTAGTGTACGTCTGCAGGTTCATGTGTGTTTGTTTGTTTGCGTGTGTGTACGTCTGCAGGTTCATGTGTGTTTGTGTGTGTGTGTGTGTGTGTGTGTGTGTGTGTGTGTGTGTGTGTGTGTGTGTGTGTGTGTGTGTGTGTGTGTGTGTGTGTGTGTGTGTGTGTGTGTGTGTGTGTGTGTGTGTGTGTGTGTACGTCTGCAGGTGCATGTGTAGCAATAGATGCGTCTTTGCGTGCCAAAGGAGCTGTCTAAGTAGGCCTATACGTACATACCTGGTTGTGTGCGTGTATGTGTGCCTTTGTGTATAATGGCAGGAGTACATACATAATGTGCTTGAGAGTGCATGTGTAGTGGTGGGACTATGTCTGGTTTTTCTTGTGTGTGTGTGTGTGTGTGTGTGTGTGTGTGTGTGTGTGTGTGCGCGCGCACAAATATGTCTGTGTATTACAGGCTCCGGGGTCACCGGCAGGTCCTCCTCTCGTCAGACCAGGACAGACAAGGTGGGGGGCTGTGCGGCGCGGCACGGGGCAGCGAGGCGAGGCGGAGTGGAGCTCTCTCAGATCTGGGACATGGCCTTGGGCTGCGACTAAATGAAAAATGAAACAGTGCGACGGCGGGGCCTTAAACGTTTGTAAATCGGAGCCCGGCTAAAACCATGCTAAACACAGAAAAAAAACGCAGAGCAGACTCAAAACTTATTCTTTGGCTCTGGCATGGGCCCAATCCTCGTCAGGTACACACCGACGGCTCTTTCTCTGCTGGTGGCCTGTCTGGAGTGGCCAAGGGCGCGTGTTTGCTTTCTCTCCGAATTGTTTCAGTTTTCACATTATTAATCAGGATGTATAGTATCGTAGAGATTCATGACCACAATTGAAATGGATTTTTAAATTCAATAAACAAATATTTAGCAACTGGTGTTGTTCTTTGCCCCAGATTCTTGCGTAACGTCAATATATTTAACAAAGCACAGATGCTGCATCAGCCCGAAGACATGAGTCTGAATCAGAAAGAGAAAGAAAAAGGCAGGCAGGCAGGCAGGCAGGCAAGGCAGGCAGGCAGGCAGGCAGGCAGGCAGGCAGGCAAGGCAGGCAGGCAGGCAGACAGGCAAATCTTTGATTTAACCTCTCCTTACCTAATTGCCACGGCCAAAGGAAGGTATTCTTGATCCAGACTTTGACCTTTGTGTAAGTAAAGTTGACCTAATGTTTCGGTGTCATATTTCCATGGTGAAATGTGGGTTTTGCGCTCTACACCTGGCTCCATGGGGATATTTGATTATACAAGACTATAAGTACATGTAAAAGGAGGAGGAGAAGGAAGACGAGAGAAGTATAGAGAGACGGAGGGAGAAAAATCGGAACATAATTAAGTATAACGTCCATGAATAGAGTATGAGGTATACATTCGGCACCAGGGACCAATATCATTCTAAGTCCTTTGTGGAGGAGATGAGGTTATGAATCGTTTCTTTTCTCTTCAAGAAGAGGGGACACTTATAGGCTGAAACTGAGGGACACTTAGGGCGGATTCACACTGGGTCTGATTGATTCGAACTGTTCCCGAATACGATTGCCTCGTCCCCGCTGGCCATGATTCACATTGGCCTTGATTCTCTTCCGCACCCGAGTCCACTTCATTCAACTGTATGGTACTTATGTGCCTCAGAGGGGCGCCGTGGACTATGGGGCTCTAGGAGAACGGAGAATGAGTGATGTCACGTACATAACCTTGGTATGTTAACAGTGACGTCACAGACTAATCATTTTTGTCCTAGCTGCAGCGCACTTTTTTTCCCACGGCTCACACTACACATATTATTGCGACTGTAGTTCGCATTTACTATGAAAACCTGCATCTCCCGGCCGTCCATATATGGTCACACCTCGTGACATCACGTCTCCATATGGTCACGCCTTGTGATATCACATGACATGACCATGTCTTACTGGTATATGACTATAACAGTCCACTTCCTTATTTTAGTACGGATGGTTTTTCACATTGTAGTGATCCGTATCCAAGTACGCTTCAATAGACTACCTCCCCATGCAGTCCCGGGAACGGTTGGGTGATCCGCTCCGGGGAATAGTATGCATCGTTCACACTACCCCAAAGTACCCCATCATCTGCTAAATGGTCCAGAGTGTCCCCATATAGTGTGAATCCGCCCTTAGGCTGAAACTGAGGGACACATAGGATGACACAGAAGGACACTTAGGCTTAAGCAGTAGGGCTTAAACAGATGCACTTAGAGTAGGCAGAAATATATGGACACTTGGGTTAAAACAGAGGGACACTTTGGCTAAAACATACAGACACTTGAGGTGAACCAGAGGGACATTTGGCTGAAACAGAGGGACACTTAGGCTGAAACAGAAGGACACTTATGCAGAAACCGGGGGATATTTGAGCTTAAACAGTTCAAGTATCCATGCAGCGATACGACAAAAAACATGCCAAAGTTCTGCACGAATGGGAAAGTCCAATCTGACTCATTTGTGGATTCTATTCAAAGCCTATGCGTGTGCATCTGAACTAAACGGTTGCCTCATAAGGGAGGTTTTGTATTTATATGGTTGAATAATGATGAGATGAGGTCCCCTTCCTTTCAGCCATTCCAGTGTTTAGTCCCAACTCCCCTCCATGCAGTAGCTATAGCTCCCTGGGCTTGACCCATTAATGACAGATATTCTTTTTGAATGAGGGCTCCAGGTTTTGTCTTACAGGAGACTGTATTACTGTAACTGTAATAATAAATAATTATATATATATATACACAGTATATATATTATTATTGAACCAGATAATCCTATCGTAACAAGAGAACATATTTTTTTGTTTTGCACTGAGTCTTCATCACCACATCATCTCCCCACTGGACTCAGATTTAATCTAGGAACAGAATTGCTTCAGTGCACCCAATATGCCTTTTTATAAAGGCCAGGTCACAGAGGTTTTGAGTCAATTGACATATGAAGTAGACCGCTGTGATTTCTGTGAAAGAGGGGCGATGGTTTCTGCCAGGTTGTTGGAAAAGAATGGGCTGGTCACTGAACACAGTGCACAGAGACTTGTTTAGATGCAAATGACTTGCTTAGTATTTCAGTCTCAGAGGGAAAACTATCATCGAAAGAAAGAAAGAGAGAAAGAAAAAGAACAAACCTTTGTACTTGTATTGGGACACCTCATATGGCACACATCACACTGAAAACATTGCACATGTTTGTCCCCTTAGTTCCATCCATCCATCCACCCATCCACCCATCCATCCATCCATCCATCCATCCATCCATCCATCCATCCATCCATCCATCCATCCATCCATCCATCCATCCATTCATTCATTGCAGGCTTTACTCATTTCTTTCTCTACTACTCTGTACTGTCAACCCTCCCTCTCTGCTCCCTCTCGGTCCTCTCCCTCTTTCATCTCAGGCCAGACTTGCCCAACTGTAGCCAATTAGCATTTTTCTCTCTCTCCTTTTCTCGTTCTTGTTCTCTCGCTCTCTCCTCTCCCACCACCCCCTCCTCTCCCCCTTTTCGCCCTCTCTTCTGTCCTCTCTCTGTTTGTTGTGTAAATTAGATTTGGAGGCTCTAGACAGATTTTGGACTGTTTAAGCTCTTTCTTTCTCTTTTCTCTGTCCCCCCCCCTTTTCTCTCTCTCTCTCTCTCTCTCTCTCTCTCTCTCTCTCTCTCTCTCTCTCTCTCTCCCTCTTTCTCTCTCTCCCTCTACATGGATAAACCTGCTGGCAATTAAACATTTATGCGAATGGCATGTCCCTTATTTATCCCATCTCACCCCCTCTCCCTCCCCCCCTCTCTCTCTCTCCATTCACATCTAACCTGCTTTTCTATTCTTGTGTCACTCTCTCTTTCTTCTCACATTCTCACATTGACACTAACATTGTGTTTCCAGCCCTTCACCTTTCAACACCTGCTAAACAGGTCGACCAGACTCTCTATTTCTGTCCCTTCAGGTCTCTCAGCCAAATCACCCAAATCACATCACATTTCTCCATCTGTCTGTCTTTCTCCTTGTGAGTGTGTGTATATATATGTGACACACGCACGCATGCACACACGCACACACACACTGTATATATTGCCCACTTTCTCTCTTGTTCTTTCTCTCCCTCTCTCTGGGTGGAATAGGGGAATGATTAGTGAGAACACATTCAGATTTTCCTTCCATGTGTCGTGCCAGTGAAACGCCCGTGTGCCCGCAGCATTCGGGACAGCTGTGCCAGGGAAGAAGTTGAGTGTGTGTGTGTGTGTGTGTGTGTGTGTGTGCACGCACATGTTAATGTGTTTGTGTGTATACGTGTGCACGCACATGTTAATGTGTTTGTGTGTATACGTGTGCAAGTGCATGCACCTACTGGCATGTGTGTGTGTGTGTATTAAGGATGAGAGAGTGCAGGAGCAGAGTTAAAAAGCAACAGAGCATGATACAATGTGCAACACTTGCATAACATAAATTGTGTACTGAATATTGGGTCTGTATCTGTTGTGTGTGTGTGTGTGTGTGTGTGTGTGGGGGGGGGGTGTATGCTGAACGTGTAGGTATGTATTTGTTTGTCTGTGTTGTGGTGTGTTGTTGGATGAGGTATTTGTGCTATAGCTGCCGGCGGATGCCGATCATGGATGGTTGTGTATACTGATCGCGCTTTATCAAGGTGTGTGTTTGTGTAACTGTGTGTGTGTTGGTGTGTTTGTACGTGTATGCATGCACACGTGTGCGAGCTTATGTGTTTTTGGTCGTGGGAACTCTAATTCTGCTCTCCGAGCCCAGATGTGCTGCATGGTGCTATGAAACCTGAACCCCCCCCCCCCCCCAAACCAGCTACAATCCCCCCCCCCCCCCCCACACACACACACACACATACACACACCCTCCTCCTGCAAACCCGTCCAGAACTCTGCGTTAAGACACATGTGGAAACAATTCAGTCAATGCCCTGAGCAGGGTAGCCCTCACACACACATAAACACACACTCACGCACGCGCGCACGCACACACGCACGCACACAGTGCACATACACACAAACAAAGACACACTAACTAATTTCATACTTTCTCACTCGCATACTATGCACTCACATGCGCACACATGCACACACACACACACACACACACACACACACATACACACACGCTCGCTCGCTCGCTCGCTCGCACACACACACACACACACACACACACACACACACACACACACACACACACACACACACACACACACACACACGCTACTCTCATCTGTCCCCTGTTGAGGTGCTCATTGCATGGCATTTGACAGTGTGTTAACTCTACTGTGATCCTAAACTGCTATCAGGTTCTCCACACCCAATCAGTGAGTCCACCCCCCTGCAGGATAGCACCATGCAGGTCTCTGAGCACACGCAGGGAGAGGTGAGTAGAGGACTCGACCTGCAGCACAGCTTCTACTATGCTCACATAGTTGTATGGGGCCAAGCAAAATGGATGTCTGAAATGGTCTCTATTTCTATAGCGCCTTTAACCGAATCGCCTCACCCACTCACACACCTGATGGTCGAGGCATGCTCATTGGGAGAAGTTAATGGTTCAAGTGTTTTGCTCATGGACGCTTCGACACGAAAAGCCTATAGGTGGACAAATCGACAAGTCCATCAATGCATTGAAAGGGACAAAATCACGTTTAATCAGAGCATTGGATGCTCTCAGTAGTCTACTGACCTACCAATATCTCAGTAGCCGTCTACTGACCTACCAAGATCTCAGTAGGCTGCATTCTGTGCGGTTGATCAGCGACGACGCACGTTGTCAACTAACTACGTGGCTGGTTAAGACTGATATGAGGTTAGGGGAGTTGCATGACTGGTTAAAACTGATATGAGGTTATAGGGGACATGGCCTCCGCCCCATATATTTGCATACTGGGCTATAGTTTGGTTCCAGACGAATCTGGTTGGTCGTCACCACTTCGGCAGTGAAGTCCTCCCTCAATTGAGAGGGGCCAGACTTAATCTGCCTGGGGAAGTATTGCAAAGGCAGATGAAGGCTGGCTACGCAAGGCTATAGTTTAAGACTGAGGTTAGGGTTAGGGTTAGAGTTAGATTTCGTGTTAGGGTTAGAAATGTCGGACAACGCGTGTCATCGCTCTCAAAACAGTAGCCGTGATCAATGCAGAATGCAGCCTACTGAATTTCTCCAAAACGTCACAAGATAACGTTTCGCACTGCAGGAGACGGTTGCAGGAGGTCAGTAGACACGTCTACAGCAGCATTCAATGCTCTGATTAAACGTGGTTTTCTCCCTTAAACCCTTTCAATGGGACACCTTCCAGTTCCATGATCGTCACTATACCTCCTGAGCAACAGCCATCACACTGCTGTTGTGATGTCTCAAATATTTGAACCCTGCGTAAACTGAATCTGAGTTTCCTCCGTACCTTTTTGTCTACACCAAATCTATTCACCAAAAATAGCCGATCTACATGCTTTAACAGCTTGTAGATTTGCTATCATTGGCTAATGTTTCACAGAGAATAGATACTGTGGTTCGACTGGTTAATGCAACAAACTATATGTCATCATGCACTGACATGCAGTCACACATGTGTTTGAAATGGAACGAAGAAAATGCCAGCACTCAATATGTCCTTTTCCCACATGATTTTATTTCCCGCTGACAACGTACGCGTTTCGGCCTAGTAGGCCTTCCTCAGCGTCTAACCTGAAATGGACATCATGTTCCTGACTCCTTATAATAAGGTCATCATAATGCAATATATGTTGCTAAATGATGTCCCACATGCATTTTTAATACTTTTACATACATTATACATGTGTAATTTTACGCGCTCTTCTTTGTATAAACCTGTGTGAGAATATAAAGTTGAACTTGAGTTGAAGCTGTGATGTCACAATTTGTGTGTGAATAGAACCATTTGTACTTACAGTTAGACAGTTGTAAAATAAAAAATCTATCTAAGCCCGCCTTTTCTCAGTCAAGTCAGTGTAATAGCGGGTCGCTGACCTTTACCATGATGAGCATCTTGAGACCCCAAACGCCATTGTGACGTCATAGCGCTGTCTGTGATGTAATAATGAACGTTCTAACCCCGGCCACTCAGTTCCAAGAATTCACGTCTGTGTTGTTCCAACTCTCTGGGAAACGACCGTCTTCCACCAGGCAGCTCTCTCTCAGCCACCAAGGCGCACAGCAGTTTTGTAACATTAGATTCCATAGATTTCAATGTTTTGTTTATCCGCTGAGTAACAAGAGTGTGTGCCTGTATGGTCGCAGACAGTGGAGTGTGTTTTTTTGGAGTGTGAGAAAGTGTGTGTCGGGTCTGGGAGCACACGGGCAGGGTTGTTTTTGATATAGCCAAAGTGCAGAAACAAGCCCATTTCTGTAATTTAATATTTCACTGCCTTCACATCTGGAGCTGCATGTAAAAATGGAAAATAGAGGGGTGGGATATGCGAGTGACACGGAGAGAGGGAGAAAGAGAGAGAAAGAAAGAAAGAGAAGGAGAGAAAATACACCCTCTTCTCCAGCACACATTCTTAGCCTTCACTCAGTCACTACACACACACACACACACACACACACACACACACACACACACACACACACACACACACACACACACACACACACACACACACACACACACACACACCTTATGCATACTTTCTTTGTCTTTCTTTCTCTTAATCAATTGCTCCTGCGCACAAATACACAAACACACACACACACACACACACACACACACACACACACACACACACACACACACACACACACACACACACACCACTCTAGGGTGACTGGTGCTGTAAGTTGGCGTGAGTGTGTAGGTGATCTGGGTGTGATTAGTGCTTGGCTCTCCGACAGCTCTGATGATGACATTCAGTGCTTTGAGCTCCTCGGGCCTGGGCCCGCTCCAAACACAACCAGCCAGTACACACACACACACACTCTACCTCGCAACCACACATACAAGCATGTGGCCTAGATACCACCACACTCTACCTTATAATGCACTGTATACATTGAACCTCGCATTCAGCATATAGGCACTGCATGTGCATGAGAAGGCCATTGCAAAAGCATAGGTGACATCATGAAACCTGTTGCCTGTACTCGGTAATGGTAACAACAACCCCTGCCCCCCTGCACTGCAGTGTATACTGACATGTGCAACTGTGAACGAAGATGTGATAGTATATGTCACGGGGCAACCCGTGCCCTATATGTATACATAAAACTGCTCTCTATAACATGAAAGGACTAATGTTTTAAACTGATGGTTTGCTAATTGTCTCTCCTGCACTGCTGGTGGTATTTCCCTTGATTAGGAAGGGGCCAAGTGCTGTGCAGGAGAGGGGTGTTTCTGTCTTATGTCTTATTATTGTCATTGAGTTTACGTGCTGATTTATACTTGTTTATTTAACGCATTATTGAGAATGTTTAGGTTGCTTTTATTCAAGGTGTTATTTATGGCAGTATTTATTTGAAAGTATTTAATGAGAAGAAATGTTCCTAATTGATTCTGTGTCCTGTGGTAGGATCCTTTCCTATTTAAGGGAGGCTGCAGGGACAGACAAGTTATTTGTATGTGGGCTTTGACACAGATAACATCCCTGAGGGAGAGCTACAGGGCCTTGTGTGATCAAGGTACAGCCTGAAGAGAGCTCTCATCGTGGTTGGGTTTTGTTAAGTTGCCCAAGTATTTCTTTATCTTTTGGTCCTTTCTTTATTTTGTTGCCTGTAATCTAGATTGTTATTGAGGATTATTGCACTGAACAATTGTCTGGATTTTGGTGGAGGAGTTTTGGGGAAAAATAAAGACCCTTAAACTGCATTACTGACTGTTCTTGGAGCCGTGGCCGTTCGGGCAACTTCACTGGCTCCCATACATTTTCATGTCAAGGACCCCCAAAATTATATGTATGTATTTGGCCACGGACCCCTATTTGAAATGATTTCGCGCCTGGGATCCCCCAGGGAGAAGATTGTTCAACATTTCTTTTAGGTGCTCGGGTGACTCAGTGGTAAAGTCCCTTCGCACCGCCATGGAGTTTGTGCGTTCGAATCCACCGTGGTGCAACTGGCTTTCTCTATGCATTGCAAACACAATTGGCCTGTGTTCGGGGGAGGGGAGCCAGACGGGGAGGGTGACATTGGTCATTGCATGTAGTCCTACTGGCCGGGACGTAGGGCAATGGCTCTACGTCCTCCTCACTGGCAGGAGTCAGTAGAATACAATATCAGTGACAACACAGAGATGTGTGTGGGGAGGAATTAATTGGCATAACGAATACATTGGGGAGAAAAGGGTGTACATTTTATTTATACTCTAAAGAAAAAATAATTGTCAATTTATTTTGAAAGTAGCTGATCTTCAAGCTCACAAAAGGCTGTCACACAATTACAAGCTCACACACTTGTGAGCTTGAAAAATAAAATGGAGTGGTTAAATTGTTCCTCATTTTGCTGGAGACCCCCTGGATCCCCGAACCCCAGATTAAGAGAGCATGTGCCTGTGCCTCTCATATAGTACATACAGATCAGTGTGTGAAGTATCTCACTTGTCCCTCTCTTGCTTGTACACTGTATACAATCCTTAGTGTTACTGTAAAATGTAACTAAAGGTCCCTTTGGTTAGAGTTGTATACTCTCAGTGTTATAAAGGGATACATTAACACTGAGGATTTTACTGTTTACCTACCTGCAGTATATACTTTATGCCTTTGTGTATAGTATGCACACTTATTATTAAAAAAGATAGAGATGTTTGAGCTCTAAACTCAAGGCTTACTAGGGCTGAAAAACAAAACAAACAAACAAACTCTTTGGATTGTCGGCCGGCAAACCGCTCGGCCAGCAGGATGCACAAAAACTGAATATTTGGATTACTAAAGTGCAAAAATTGACATGGTGACACAAGTATGACACGTTTCGGTCCTGAGACCATCATCAACAGTATTCTTATCTTATCGCATGTGCAGCCACCTTTTTGTGGGTATCTCACATACTATGATCTTGTGGGTATATAATTATAATGATCTTAGCCTTGGCACATATAACACACTCTGTGTGCACATTGCACACATGAATAGCATACAGTCTATAGAGCCTGTAACACAAAACCAAATCTGTCGTATACGGCCCTAATATAAACCTGCCTTTCAGTCAGCCCATGCAGCCCCTCAACCATCTTCTATCTGTCTGCGTTGTCACTGCCTCTGTCTGTCTTCCATTTGCACTAAGTGTCTGTTTGCCTCATTTAGATGCCAAGCTTAGAGAGCAGCTGTGTGCTGGATTGTTGCTATCAAGGCAGAGTCAACATATGTACACACACATGCACGCACGCACGCACGCATGCACAGCACGGCCCATGCACACACACACACACACACACACACACACACACACACACACACACACACACACACACACACACACACACACACACACACACACACACACGGCACGGCACGGCACACACGCACCCACACACCATTCTCTCAGTTGCGGGGCTTCGTGCCCAGATTGTGTTAATCCTCTCTGTCCTCCACACATTTCTGCGCTCACATCAACGTCAACGCTGCTTTGATGAAGACACACACACACACACACACACACACACACACACACCAGTCTCCATCATTATCATTGTTTCAGCTGGAGAAGAGTCAGCGCTTTTGTTTGTAATTACAGGGGTTTGAAATGAAAGGGGAAGAATTTTCAAGAAGAAAGAGAGAAGAATGGATGGAAAAGGGAAAAAGAAAAAAGAAGAGAGAAAAGAGAAGGTCAGAAAAAAACACACAAGTACGTCTGTGACATATTAGTCACTTTTTACCGTAATTGTTGTTCGACCCCATCCCACACTTATAAAAAAGAAGAAGAAGAAGAAAACACATTGGGAATGTGCTTTTCTGTGGATGGCTTCCAGGGTTTTGTCTAGTGTGTTCTGTACAAAGGGCACAGGAGGCTTTTGTGGCTGGCTGGTATGGCTTTAAAAACAGTACAGCTATATGGGCAGAGGCCTACTCCACTTCCTAAGCCCGGGGCTTGAGTTAGGATTGACCCCATCAAACGAGAAAACATTGTGGCATTTGTAGTGGTAATAAGGGGCCTTGTTGCTGAAGTCCCCCTATGATGCCCTGAAATCAGACACAATCCCTCTGTGTAAGCTGAAGGGAATATCAAACCTGCATGGGTCTTGTGTTAGGGTTTCAGATCATTATCAACATTATTTCAAACGTTTGCCTCTATTACAATGCTAAGTGATAAGTGAAAATAGCAGATCTACAAGGTCACAATGCATCGCAATGTGATGTGTTGTGCAGCTTGTAGATCAGCTACCATTGTACAACAAAGTATAATACAGGGTGTAGTGGTTAAACAGATTAATTGATTTTGTCTATTCAAATATTTTGTGTCAATTCATTGATATATGAGATAAAGAATATATCTAAAAAGAACCTTGCTTCTCAATTATTCAATTAACCTACATAAGTCGGTTATATTAGTTCTAAATGTCGTTTTATTGTATTTTTTTTAATTTCCCAGCTGTACTGTGTGGCTCTAAGACTGATTGGTTGGATCGATGGTTGGTACCGTACCGAAGGCTTCACTCGTCAACTGGCTGATCCATCTGGAAGAAAACCAACAACGCTGTAAGTCAGAAGTACTGTACTTGAGTACAATTTTGATACTTTGACTTTAGCTGAGTATTTCCTTTTTTAGTTTTTACTTACTCCATCACATCTCGGTGCATGGGAAATATTGTAGGCTACTTTTTACTTCACAATTATTTGAATGTTTTAGTTACTAGTTGCTTTGTGACATTTGGATTAGTAATAATATAAAACATGCTGCGCTATTTTATACTTTATAAAACATCGCAACGCATTGTGAGCTTGTCGATCTGCTATCTGACAAATTTGGAAAGATTCGAGTGCTTTTACTGTGGTAGCGTACTGAAAGTACATTTTGATAGCCTACTTTTTCTCACGTAAAAGTTTAAATATATGCCTTTTGCAAGTAGACGTTTCAATACATGCCTTTTAGTTGTAACTGAATATTTCTACATTCGTACTTTTACTCAAGCAATACATATGAGCACTTGTTCCACCAGTGCAGAACGCTCAGTATAACCAACACCATGCGGGACGACAGACAGCGGCGCACAGCGTCCGCGCGGCCTGATGCGCTCCCACAGGCCTCGTAAAACACAAGCCTCGTTAAAGACCCCACCCCCCCACCCCCCCCCCACACCCCCACTGAGACGAGCAAGCCAAGGTCGCAGTTCAGGGACGAGGGTCGTACATTGTCATGAGGCATCAGAGAGAAGGAGGAAGAATTAATTCAGAACATTTGTCCGCCTCCCCCCTTTCCCGCTAGTCGGCCCCCCCCTTTTGATTTTCTGCACCCGGGATGTTTTATTGTCTTGTTTTTTTCTGCATCTGAAGAACGAGTCATCCATCTTTTTCCTTTTTCTTTCACCCCCCCCAACCCGCCATAGACCCATAATGAGAATGAATGTGTAAACATGCAGACCCCCCCTACTCACAACACCATTACACACGCATATACCCACGCACGCACGCAGCAACAAAACAATGAACATCGCAAGCTTTGTATTAAGCTCTCTGGAACTTGTGCATTGCCAAATTAACAGGAATACTTATTGAGAGGAAGGGAACACAAAGTATTCAAATACACTACTACTCACTGCTGGAACAATCGTGCAAAACACATGCACACACGCACGCATGCACGCGCACACACACACACACACACACACACACACACACACACACACACACACACACACACACACACACACACACACACACACACACACACACACACACACACACACACACACACACACACACACATACACACACACACACACACACACACACACACACAGTTAGATACGCTCTAACACAGAGTGGTAGGGGTAGGGGTAGGGGAGGTGTGTGACCCATGGACGTCCTCTCCTGACTCCCTGTGTTGCCCAACAGGGAGTGTTTGTGTGGTATCCAATGGCAACAGCTCGGGCAGGCGGGGAGACTGATGTTGAGCGGCAGGCAGGGCTGCAGCCACACTTATACACTATAGTTTGTTTGCCTGTCTGATTGCTGTGTGTGTGCGTGCGTGCGTGGGGGGGGGGGGGGGGGGGGTTGTTGGGAGGTGGTTGCAGAGAGCAGTGCACAGGGTGCAGGTGATTTTATGCACGATGTAATTGCGTGGCCATGCTTGAGTGTGCTTCCATGTGTGTGTGTGTGTGTGAATACATGTGCGTACGTGTGCGCGCACATGGGTGTGCCTGTGCGTGTGTTTGTGTGCTTGAGCAGTGTGTGTGGAAAGTGTTGTTGTCTACAGGCTAAATGTAACTGACAAGCACACACTGACTACTGGAGTCAAAAAGTTAAATGCACTCTGTGCTCCTTTCTCTCTCCCCTGGGGCTCTCTCGTCCAATCCCCCCCCCCCTCTCTCTTTTATTTTCTTTATTTTTCTCTCTCTGTCATACTCTCCTGCTTTTTCTCTCCCTCTGTTGATTTCTTTCTTTCACTCTCTCTCTCCCTCCCTCCTCCTCCTTTCTTTCTCTCTCTCCCCTATGATGATTTTAGCAGAGGTGTGACTCATTGGGCATCGGGCCACAATGTCAGGTAGTGAGGGGAGGGGCGGGGGGAGGGGGGAGAGAGAGAGAGAGAGAGGGAGAGAGGGAGGGAGGGAGGGAGAGACGGGAAAGAGAAAAAGAGTGAGTGAAATGGTGAGGAGAGTTGTTTTAAGAGCAGTGAGGTAGTGTGGGGAGGGGGGGGGGGGGCTCAAAGATATGCAAAATGGAGTGGAATGTGCAAGAGGAAAAGAGTGAAGGAGTGAGAGGTGGGGGTGGGGGGCTGGGTGTACAGTCAGTGTGAGGAAAACATAAAAAGGGAGGGAAATGAATAATTTCTGCAAACGGTTTCCGTCACGATTGAGTTTTTTCTTCCGTGCATGTTTTCTCTCTCTCTCTCTCTCTCTCTCTCTCTCTCTCTCTCTCTCTCTCTCGTTCTTGCCTAATTTATGTTCCATCATACGACAGTGCCATGCATAGAAAATAGCAGATCTACAAGCTCATGGTGCGTCACACCCACGGTGAATTGTGAGTTTGTAGATCGCCTATATTTTCGATGCACGACACCATCGTATGACAAAATACAAATTGGACTTCTCTCTCTCTCTCTCTCACTCACCGCTCATGTTTTTGGCCATGCGGAGCACTGTGTGAGCTGACCAATGTGTTTATGTGCAAACTTGTTCATGGGCCAAGCTCCATTCATGGCTTTTTTTATGCCTTGAAGTAGCTAATTACAGAGGGGATCATTAATATATGCCCGCCTCCCAATAAAAAAGGCCTTGCAGGAAATGGAAAGGTGCAGAAGGGAGGGATGGGTAGAGGCTCTTGGGGTCGCGGAGGTAAAGAGGGCTGTTTAAAATGAAGGTAAGGGATGGGCAAAGAGGAGAGGGTGTGTGTGTGTGTGTGTGTGTGGGGGGGGGGGGGTGTTGGATTGTGAGGATGTGGTAAGGAGAGGGTTACATAGGATCAGTCATGTGATTGTTTGAGATGTCAATCAGCTGTCACAGCGGCCCCCGAGGCAGGGGTTCTCCACGCTCATCTCAGGCTTGGCACACACACACACACACACACACACACACACACACACACACACACACACACACACACACACACACACACACACTCTGAGTCTTGGCTTGTACTAGGGACATTCTGATGTTTTCCCTGTGATGAGACATTGTACTGAATGATTTGCTGTAATGTTCCCAATTGTTCAGGTCACCCTGAGGACGGCACACTCATGCACGACGCACACGCACATGCACATACGCAAGCAAGCGCACACACACGTGCCCGTGCACTCACAACACACACACACACACACGCACGCACGCACGCACGCACGCACGCACGCACGCACGCACGCACGCACGCACGCACGCGCGCGCATGCCTACACACAGGCATGTGATCACACATTCTTGCGCTTTGACTTCTGTCCTCAGTAGACATTGAACGTGAGCCAGGGCCATGTCTCTGTCTCCTCTCAGTCTCCCATCTCTCTTCCTCTTGTCTTTCCTTCCTTCCTTCTCTTTCCTGCCGACCCTCTCAGACAACATTGTGGATGACCTTACAACAGCGGCCAACTGAAGTAAATCACACTACTAAACGCTGACCCCCAAGCACACACACACGCACGCACGCACGCACGCACACACACACACACACACACACACACACACACACACACACACACACACACACACACACACATGCGATGACGCATGCAGGTACCATTCATATTAGGTGCTCATTCCCCTCTTGAGTTTCACGCAGCTCAATAACCCAGGGGCTCTTCTCAGCGCTGCCCGCTAGAGATCACTTTCCCTTAATTTACAGTAGAACTCATGGTGCAACATAATTATCTCCTGTGAATCTCCTTTAATGTTGGATAGTATATGGGAGTATATGGACTGGGTGAGGTGCAGCAAACAGAATCATCATGCAAGACCCAGGACTGAGGACAACCCAGATAAGGTTTTCATTTGCAGCGTTTTATAAGAAACAAACAAAGCACTTTGATCCATGAGTTGAGATTTACAGCGTGACGATACAATCGTGCATTGATGTTTGTGTGTTTCGTCTGAGGGTGTGCATGTTATTGCCCAAGAAATGTTGGCCCGGTTCTGTTTATTCAGAATGTGTCTGTGGTGGTGACAGAACCAATAGGGGAATCATGAAGATCAAAGTCACACTGATAGATGGCTATCGTCACTCCAACCTGTTCCCTCTGGTATTTCCTTTCCCCATAGTGCCTGCATGCATGCGCCCGCGCACGCCCCTATGTTATGTCTATCGGACTGTTTGTGTTTCTGCATGTGTGTGTGAGTTCGCATCTGTTTCCAGGTGTGTGTGTGTGTGTGTGTGTGTGTGTGTGTGTGTGTGTGTGTGTGTGTGTGTGTGTGTGTGTGTGTGTGTGTAGTGTGTGTAGTGTGTGTAGTCTGTTTCAACACGTCTGCAACTTGCGGGAATCTTATAATCTAGAGCTGGAATATGTGCTCATGTCTGTGTCTGTCTAGTCCTGCTCCACCCCTCTCTCTCTCACTCTCTCTCTCTCTCTCTCTCTCTCTCTCTCTCTCTCTCTCTCTCTCTTTCACTTTCCCTCTCTTTTCTCTCACTCCCTCATTCTTTGACAGCTCTAATAAGTTCAGTAGATCAGGTTACACCCCTCGATACATGCCAACTTCTCCCCATTTTGCTCTCCTCTCTCTTTGCCCCCCACACACGCCCCCACCTTTTTTCTCAATCTGTACCCCCCTTCATATACAGGTAAATGCATCTAACATCTCTCCTAACATACAATTTTTCATGAACATTGAATGTATAAACTCACATGACAGGCAGTGACACGCACACTCACTCGCACACGCACACATGCACAAACTGTCTCTGTAGGCATCTCAGGTTGCTGACATTTTCCATTTTTGCGCATATAAAGTAATAATAATAATATTAACGGGTGTGACAGAGAGAGAGGGTCCATGAGGCCGCCATTGCCAGCCTCCTATAAATATCCCCCTTTTTCAGGGGGAATCCGAGACGCACTGCAGAACTTCAGTTTACACAGCTGAGGAGCATGTGAAAGAAACCCTCCTTTCTCTCTCTCTCTCTCTCTCTCCCTCTCTCCTCCCTTCCTCTCCTCTCTCCCCTATCCATTCCTATCACTCCACCATAAGGCTTGCTACCTACTCTTACTTTCCCCTCTTTTTGCCTCTTTCATTCTGTTCCTCTGTCTGTGCTATTCTCTGGTTCTCTCTGCCTCATGCTGTTACCGTACTTACTCACTCTCTGTCCTGATCCCCATCTCTCCCTGCCTGTCCCTTTTTTTAAGATTTATCTTTAATAGTCTTTATTGATAGGACTGTAGAGCGCAGGGAATGCGGAGAGAGATGGGGAGTGACAAAGCAAAGGTTGTCGGTATCGGGATTCAAACCTGTGACACGATGTCAGGCTGGCATTACACTACTTTGCGGCCTGGGCCCTGCCCGTCCCTTCTGATATTTATAACCGATAACCAACTTAATCTTGCTCGAGTAGGTTAATCGATTATTCAAGAAGCAGTTTTTTAATACATATTTTTTGATTGCACATATATCAAGAAATCATCAGGAAAAAATGCAAATATTTGTATCAACTAAATCATTGAGTTTGATTAAACACTTATCCTTGTTTTATACTTCGTTGTACAATGGTGGGGAATTAAAAAGTAATAATAGCTCAAGCTCACAACGAGTCACATCATGACACGGCTGTGAGCTTATAGATCCGCTATATTGTCACGTAAAAACAAACATTGTTCACTCATCGTAATCGAGGCATATAGGTTTGAAATAATGGTGATATTGATTTGAAGTCAGCCCTATACCTCTGATTGATATGGTGGTGACACATCTGGCTGGAGAGTGCAGTGAGTTGTAATGGGAGCCACTGGGGATGTGAAGGTAGCAGCTATGTGTGTGGAACTCTCTCTTCCCCCCATCATTATTTTAGTCTCCCTATACCTATAGTCCCTATTAGGCGTATTATTATTAGTATTATTAAAATTGCTCTTATTTTTTGAGTGTTTCGTCCTCTCTTTATCTTTCCATTTGCTTTTTCTTTATTTCAGTCTCTCCTTCTCTCTAACATCTGCTGCAGTAATCAAAAATGATCTCCCCATAGGGGCCATGCGTGCACACGCCGTGCCACACACACTTTCTTTCTCCCCCCCTCTCTCTCTCAACGCACGCACGCACGCACGCACGCACGCACGCACGCACGCACGCACGCACGCACGCACACACACACACACACACACACACACACACACACACACACACACACACACACACACACACACACACACACACACACACACACACACACACACACACAAGGTCATCTCATCACTGCCATGTAGAAAGAAATCACACGCGTTCCATGTCCTCACTCCTCACACAGGTCCGTGTACGTATTCTGATTTTAAGATATCAGCCTCTCTCCAGATCCATTACCTTGATCACCAGAAGAGACCGAGAGGCATTCTTTTCTTTGTATTTATCCCCCCCTAGTGGATATAAGGTCTCAATACAACAAAGTGCTTCTTTGGTAACGTGACGTCTTTCCAAGCTCCATCAAATACTTAATACGTACACGATTTGATGGATAATAATACACACGCAGAGGCTCTACGTGTGTATTACTATTTGTAATGTTAAAACTACTCACCTTGTCTTGCTTTGAATTCCTGGAAGTCCATGCTGATCCAAAAACGTGCTTGGTGAATGACGTTATAAGGTCCAAAGGGACAAGTTTAACAACAGCAATAATCATCGGTTTTTAAACTCGTGTACGGTGTAGCGGCACGCTGAGTATAATTCCTGCTCAAAGCAGACTTATTGAAAACCGACAAGTCACAGTGTCACACGTACGCCTGGCCGAGCACTGTTTTTATAGGCTAGTTTTCATAGGTGCCATCTTCAAAACTTTCTCAAACTTTCTCGCCAAGCTGATGTGCATAAAGGACTCATGACTAATTGCTGACATCATGGACTCAACGTCACTCACAAGCTATATTTAAACAAGTGCTTCTTCTTAAAGTGGGGTCCATGGACTCCCAGGGCCAGGGGTCCTTGGTTGAGTTCCAGGAGGTTCCCACCCAAATGACATATTTTCACATTGTGGTCCGACTCCGTTGCCAAATACAGATTTAAACATCTTCAACTACAAAACGATGCATCTTTAATAAATAACACGACAAACGGTGTAACAATAATTACTGCACTATTGCGTTATAGGCCTACTATTTCTATGCATAATGCATTTGATGTTGCTTACTGTAAATCGCTCTGGATTAAGAGCGTCTGCTTAAATGCCTTTAAATTGTTAACATCTCATATAGCTATTAGCTTAACAACCTTGAACTATATAGTGCATAGATGGCTTGAGAAAATATTTCAATTTAATTCTCACCAATGATATACTGTATAGGTATAGACAAGAGGCTATAGGCTATACACGTTGTGTAAATCAATAATTGACCTTCTCTCATGCCATTCAGCACCATGGACAGCGTCAGGGTCAGAGAGCAGAAGAGCGAAATACGGTAGCTATATTCACAGTGGGGATGAATTATTGAATTTTTGTCAATTCCTCATTGAGGCAAGGCCTGTTCTGAGTTTCTATACATATTTCCGTTTAAACAAATGAATAGACATGTTAAGCTTGACAAGCAACATAATACATTTCACTGATTCAATCCATATGCTATGCAACAATAGAACACAAACAAATATGCCAGACCTGGGAGAAAATAGAACGGCAGGTTCTTAGGGAATGTTTTACAATATGTCATTAATATACCTTAGAGTTGTTGTGTGGAAATAAAATAAAAAGTCCCCCCATTCTGTGTTGCCTAGAACTGGAGGTCTGGAAAAATCAGTAACATTATGAAGTAGATCTCAGTGACATCACAAAGATGTACTTCATATAGTGTTACAGATTTTTTGTCAGACCTCCAGTTATAGGCAACACAGAATGGGGGGATTTTTATTATTATTATTATTTAAACACAACAACTCATAATAAGAAAGAAAGAAAGAAAAACTCGAGGAAGATTTTGGCTTTTTGGCACTGGGCCTTGCGCAGGGTGTCTATAGACTATTAGTTTCTCACACAGTTGGACAGACTGTTCCATCGCATCCCTGAAATGGCTGGACAGTCTGTTCCTCGGCAATCACCACTCTACTCCGGGAGAGGAGCAACCCAGCCAATACACAGCCTGAATTAATGAACCAGTACAGTTAGCTTTTAACCACTTAAACCCCAGCATCCATTCTGGGGAAAACTTTCGCAGAACATATAGCAGATCGAAAAACTGTTTAATGTACAGCAAAAACAGAAAAGTCAATAGAATAGTGCCCTGGTGTGGACTCTGGTCAACCAAGCATAGGGTTAAACTTGGCCGCCGTTAACGTCAATATACAATTCATCAAGCAGTCTTTTTTGGATTATCTGTTGACCGTGCGGACGCATGCCAGACCGCAAGAAGCAAAGTCTCGAAATCAGCACGAATTACTTTAACCTGCACGAGTCCACTGTGTGAGTTAAATTAGATTAATTATATTATTATTAATATAATTATATTACTATGCAGTGCACAGACCTGATTCACGATGACAAGTTGATCTTTTATCATAATTGTGCACAAGATTGCTATAAAGTCAAAGCCAAATTATGAGGGAACCACCAAGCTTCCTCCGTCGTTTAACTTTGATCATGTTAATATAATATCCTATACTGTTTGATATAAAGTAAAGCTTTGTGGTGATTACCTTTTGTTGATAAATATATTGATGAATGTTACAGGCTATATTACACCCATTCAAAGCTTTGTAACAACTCAATACAACTGAAATGTCTCATATTGATTCAAATGTTTGACTATTTTCCCATTTTCTTTTGTAGTAACTACCAATAACCAGTAGATGGAGGCATTAGATTTAGAATGAAAACAGAAATTTAAATCTGCCTGGATTTTGCCTCTGTGCAACATGCTATTCATAACACACATAACACATATTATTTCTTCAATAGTTCATATAGGCTACAGCTTCAATGATTTTTACAAGTGAATGTTAACAATACGATCATTTAACCCTATTCCATGGAGTTATAAAATCCTAAATTATGCAGCATAATTTTCAGATATATATATATACCGTTTTCTTCCAAGTGGACAGTGGATAGTTCTATAATTATATTGTAGTGTTGGAGGTGATGGACTGCACTGTGTGTGGACTGTGGACATAGTGATTGGACTGTGTGGACACTGATGCCTTTTATAGCCTGTTGGAGATCTTGTTGGTGGAGTAGGTCTATGGCTCCTCGTGAACTCTGACCCTTGATGTTCTATCCTCAATGTATTTCACACACACACACACACACACACACACACACACACACACACACACACACACACACACACACACACAGACGCACGCCAGCCCGCGCGCAACCAACCAACCAACCAACCTGCAACCACTGTGTATATCGTGTCACGGTCAGGTCACTCACAGGTGCTGAGTGTGCTCCAATGTTTGTGTTTTGGTGTTGTTGTTGGACAATTGGGGTGAAGGAGATGGTGGGGGGCTGCTGCTGCTGCTGCTGGTGGGGGTGGTGGTGGGGGGTCTAGACCTTCGGACGCTACATTCAACAGAGCTTTGGGATTATTTATCGCAAAACATTTGTATTCTCCTGTCGGAGGACGGTTGATCCCGGATAGCTGCACACTAATCCTCCACTCCGTTAATTAAAAAGATGGAGAAGCAATGGAACTGGTGTGTTTTTTCCGCCTCCCAGAAATGTAATCATTTCTGGAGGAGCTTAACCATCTGCTGGAGGTTAAGTCTGCAAGCAGATTGTGTTTTCTGCTTACTTAAACCTGGGGATTTTGCTTACTTTTTCCTCAAAAGGGGCGGGGCCGCGGGGGTGTTGCTTTCTGGGGGTGGGGTGCTGAAACGTCAGGGGAGCAAGGTCGGAGCAAGAGGACAACTTTCTTCATGGTTACAATGTGACCGCCCAAGACTGACCCTGCAGGAGTGGACTTGACTACTTCGTCGCGCGAGTCCCCGACCCCGAAGATCAGATCTAACAAATCTGCCTCGTGTTTCAATGGCAAGAAAGAAACATCGTCTTATAGGCCTACTATACGGAGTATAAATTAGGCTTTACGACCTCAACAGACGGCTTTTTTAATTAGAATGCGACTCATGTCTTAGCCAAAGACAAAGTGGAATTCACTAACGCGGGCCCTTTGCTCAGTGGTCGTCTATCGGACCGACCAGGATTACAAGGAAAACATTACATCTGATTAAATGTGCCATATACTCTTTGAACCCCGAATGGCCCCGTGCATTTTTACTATTATCACTATTAATCATCTGTAAAATAATACAGCACCAAATGATAGTTTGATTTAATCCCTATAGGCCTAATGCTTGATAATGGATTAATATCAAGTATTATCGTGGTTTCATGGTGGCAGCTTTTATGTTGATTATGTTGATATGCGAATTGAAACTCATGTAATGCGTATATATATCCTATTTGTATGAGAATCATCCCTCTTATACATGGTTGTCATGCACTTTAATCATTTTAAGCTCAGAAACACAACACTGACTCTTTTAAATATCGATTGAAATTGAATATCCACATGACCCCATCATGGATTCTTTCTTTTCCCCCCTTTTTTTGCAAAGCCCAAATCTGTGTGTGATGATTAATGAATGGGACTGTTTGTGCGCCGTGGGCATCCTTCTTCAAAGATCCTCATTAAAAGGCATACAAGGCTTTTAGATCCCAGAGCTACTGGACACTGGCCAGTTTGAGGCATGCAGTGCCTATATCCCCTAAACGTGTTTCTATACTGTTATGATTCGACTGCCTTTGCGTTAAAGAACTGTGTGCACCACAAGGGCCTTATCCGGCGTTATCTGGAAAACGACACCCTTGATGAAAAGTAATTCATCCCCTAATCCAAATCTGTCCACATGTCATGTCTGGAGTGGAAATTACGCTTTCTAGGCCCTATTAAGGAGAAGATATAGACATGATATGAAGGGGTTAAACCAAAACTGCTACAGTAATTAGAGTCGCTTCTCTCGCGGCGGCGCCCTCCATACCGAGCGGCGTCCACCCCCACCTCTCGCTCTCTCTCTCTCTCTCTCTCTCTCTCTTTCTCTCTCTCTCTCTCTCTCTCTCTCTCTCTCTCTCTCTCTCTCTCTCTCTCTCTCTCTCTCTCTCTCTCTCTCCCCTAAGCTCTCTCCCTCTCTCTCTCTCTGTCACACACACACACACACACACACACACACACACACACACACACACACACACACACACACACACACACACACACACACACACACACACACACACACACACACACACACACATACACACACACCGCCGCACCATCTCCTCAGAGTGTCCACACATACAGTGAAAAATCAAAGCGCGAGCCTCCCCTGCTCACACAGCACTGGCGCTGCGCGCGGGGAGCACAACTGTCTTCTTTGCCTATATATTGATGTCCAGTAAAGTTACTCCTGCTTGATTTTAATATACATAGCTGTTACAAAAGTACACCTAAACGCCTTTATCTGAGCAATATCTGCTTTTGGATGGAAATCTAATTTTATTATTTTCCAAAACAAGCCAATGTCACAGATATGTGTCCCGCGCTACTTTCACTGGTGAGGGGTTTTTACGCGCGTCGCTGACATGGACCACAGGCTGTCGAGAGGCAGCTGGACACCGCTAACCGGGCTGGTAGTATGTCTACTGTTGTGCGCGTGTGTGGTGGATCTAGTTCTCGCGCAAATTCGGTATTCTATTCCAGAGGAGCTGGAGCACGGAGCGTTCGTGGGCAACATAGCCGAAGATTTGGGTTTGGATGTGGCCAAGCTGTCGGCGCGTCGATTCCGTATAGTCTCCGGTGCCAAGAAGCAGTACTTGGAAGTGAACTTGGAGAATGGCATTTTATTCGTCAATGAAAAGATAGACCGAGAGGACCTGTGCGAACGGAGCCCAGGCTGCTTTTTACATTTACAAGTGGTTATTGAAAACCCATTAGAACTGTACAGAGTGGAGGTGGAGATTTTAGACGTGAACGACAACTCGCCCAGCTTCCCGTGGAGCGAGTTCAATCTGGACATCACCGAGTCTGCCGCTCCCGGCTCCCGCTTCCCGCTGGAGAGCGCGCAGGACCAAGACGTGGGCACCAACTCTCTGCGCACCTACCAGCTGAGCGCCAACGAGCACTTTGTGCTGAACATTCAGACGCGCAACGACGGGAGCAAGTTCGCCGAGCTCGTGCTGGACACGCCGCTGGACCGCGAGCAGCAGAAGGCGCACGAGATGGTCCTGACAGCCGTGGACGGCGGCTCTCCGTCGGAGCGCTCGGGCACGGCGCTGATAACCATCACGGTGCTGGACGCGAACGACAACGTGCCCGTGTTCGATCGGTCCGTTTACCGCGCGAGTCTGGTGGAGAACGCGCCGAGGGGGACGCTGGTGCTGAAGCTGAACGCCACCGACATGGACGAGGGCTCCAACGGGGAGGTGACGTACGCCTTCAGCGGGCACGCTCCGCTCAAGGTGCGCGAGCTGTTCAGCGTGGACCCGTACACGGGTGAGATCCGGGTGAAGGGGGTCGTGGACTATGAGAAGGCCAGTGTGTATGAGCTCTATGTGCAGGCTAAGGACAGGGGTCCCTCGGCTGTGGCGGTGCACAGTAAAGTGCTGGTGGACATTCTGGACATAAATGACAACGCGCCCGAAGTTATCCTCACGTCAGTGTCCACTCCCGTTCAGGAAGACGCGCCGCCTGGCACTGTGATAGCCGTTATCAGCGTCATGGACCGAGACTCTGGAGAGAACGGCAACGTGGACTGCCAAATACCCAATAATGTGCCCTTTCAGCTCCACTCCTCATTTAAGAACTATTACACCCTGGTGACCAGCGACTTTTTGGACAGAGAAGCAGTGGCCGATTATAACATCACCCTCACGGCGCGCGATTTGGGCTCCCCGTCGCTCTCCACAAGGAAAACTATCCTGGTTCAAGTGTCCGACATCAACGACAACCCCCCGCGGTTCACCCAGCCTTCATACACTGTCTATGTGACCGAGAATAACGCCCCAGGCGCTTCAATTTGCTCAGTAACTGCGTTCGACCCCGATTCTAATCAGAACGCCTATCTGTCCTATTCTATCCTGGACGGCCAGATCCAAGGCATGCCCGTGTCTACATACGTCTCCATCAACTCGGACAACGGCAACATCTATGCCCTTCGCTCCTTTGACTATGAGCAGCTCAGAAACTTTCAGATCCTGGTGCAGGCACAGGACGCCGGTTTCCCCCCGCTTAGCAATAACGTGACTGTGAACGTTTTTGTCTTGGACCAGAACGACAACGCTCCAATCATCGTGTCTCCTCTCCCCAGGAACGGGACCGTGGCCACAGAAGTGGTCCCGCGGTCAGTTGACGCCGGCTATCTGGTCGCCAAAATCACGGCGTTAGACGCAGACGCGGGTCAGAACTCCCGGCTGTCGTACCAGGTGATACAAGCAACAGATCCCGGCCTGTTCAGCGTGGCTCTGTACACGGGGGAAATTAGAACTATCCGCCGTTTAGTGGAAAAAGACGCAACACGGCAGAGACTGGTGATATTAGTGAAGGACAACGGACAGCCTCCACTCTCCGCTACCGTCTCCATCCTCCTCTCCGTGGTAGACAGCGTGCCTGAGTTGCTCTCAGATTTCGGAGACCTCACGCTCAGCCCCCAGCAGCCATCAAACCTCGCTCTGTACTTGATTGTTTCACTCAGCACCATATCACTAATATTCCTGGTTGCGATCATCGTGTTGGCCGCTGTCAAGTGCTACAAGGACAGGGAGACCCTGAGCGGGTACAACCTCCCCCCGTTCGCGTGCTGCTGTTGCGGGGGCTTTCAGCCCGAGCCGCCGCCGGAGGTGTTCAAAAAATCCAACCTCAACCTGCAGATCTCAACTGGGGCCAAAGTGCCCACGAACTGCATGGAAGTGAACACCAACAGCAGCCTCTCCCAGTCGTACTGCTATAAAGTGTGCCTGACCCCCGAATCAGCCAAAAGTGACTTCATGTTCCTGAAGCCTTGCAGCCCAAGCAGCACTCCGAGGAACAACGAGGCGAAGGGCGCAGACAACTCGTGGAACTCGCAAAGCCGAAGCGCGTCTGTGAACAACGGAGCCACGACTCCGAGTGAGGTATGAATTCAGCCCTCTGTTTCTCTCTGAGCTTGTATCAAGTGAGCATGTATCATTTATTTTAATGTTTAGCATTCACACCATTTGAGCTCTGATAAGCATTTAGCGCACGTCTCCTCTCATGAAGGTCAAATCATACACTATACGCTGATATATTAAAACTGAAATAATGAGCTGCAATTCTACTCTAGTCTCCATTTCTCTTCATAAGAAGTGCGCGTTTTGTCTGATTCATATATGACAATTATTTATCCCACTTGTAATACTTGCTATTTTGGGTTTAAATTTGTTGAGGTGGCATACAATTAATTACAAGAGAGCTGTCACGTTAAGCAAGGCATGCAGTCCGATCGCCGTGCGACATTATACATATCGTATCTGAACATGCAGTCTAAGAACATTTTCAGTATAAAGCCAGATGGGATTAAATATTCAAATATCGATATAAAAGTTAATGGTTCTCGTCCTTTAGTGTTCGCAACTCTGACAAACATGTCATTCATTCGCAAAGATTTTGAGATCAATTCTAAGTCCATCAACGCTGTTACTTTGTGAGAGGCGGAGACGCGCGTCTCCGTGTCATTCAGTGACATTGCTTTGTGTTCATATCGCCAAATGCAGCAGAGGGCAGGCAGGGGGCAGCTGTCTGAGTTTGTATAAACCGACGTGAGCTCATTCAACCTGACTATAGATCAGAAAGTCAAGGTTAAGCTAAATCTAGACAGGTGATGCATGGCAGTCCTTTGATTTCCACCTCTATTCCACGGCGACCAGTCGGGCTCCATGCAGACAACAGAGCACTATACCTCCGTCTTGTTTTCAAACTAACGATATAGGACAGATACCCTCACTGACCATGCCTCAAGGGCACAGACGAGGCAGAGCCATTATAACTGTGCACAATGTGGCGCGTAAGGGGGGTCGTGTCCATTATGGATGAAAAATGGCTAAAGGCCTGTTTTAGGGAGACAGGTGTGTGCGTGTGTGCGTGTGCGTGTGCGTGTGTGTGTGTGTGTGTGTGTGTGTGTGTGTGTGTGTGTGTGTGTGTGTGTGTGTGTGTGTGTGTGTGTGTGTGTGTGGTATATGGACCCGGCTGGAACGTGGCGAGCCTGTAGATCGACTCCAACCTTGTCCCCAGTGAGAGAGCGCGAGGAGAGGGAGACTTGGGTTCATATATATTAGGAAGGGAGGGAGGGAGGGAGAGACGAGGAGGCCAGCCGGGGTGGCATAATATTGACACCCCTAGGCCTTTAATAACGAATATAATATGACCGACAGACCGTGAATATATACGCATAGCCTATGATAGTCCTCATTGTAATCACAACAATGTTTACTCCATAGTACAGGCAGACGCAGGCAGTAGGCCAGGCTAACTGAGATTCCAATCCACTATATGCAGGCAGACAATAGAAATGTCAGTTCGGTCACTGCATGGCATATAGCTATATAATCCACCTCTGGACATCGACATATAAAGCGAGATTTCGAGGTCATGGTGATTGTTTCCCCCTGCGGCCATGATGTCCCCCCAGCAGGATGGTGTCCTTCCAGACGTTAATTGGCTCCCTTAAATCACCCAGTGTTTTTTTCACCCCCCAGTGTCCTCTCATGAGTCACATTATGCGTGCACATCAGGTCGTCAATGACACATTAGTCTCAAAGACAAACCGGAGAGGAAAAACTGCCTGGCCATTAAACAAAACAAGTTTGTAGACCCCATAAAAGGCTAATAATAAACTGAAGGTGAAAAGGACAGATTCAGACAGTCAGTTCACGAGCGCAGCGTAGAGAAGCACATACGCGCACACATGCGTGCGTGTGCGCACGCTTGTGCGAGTGTAGTGAGCGAGAGAGAGATGGTTTATAGAAAGGTGTAAACAAGTTGTCCTAGATTATGTGAAAAGCTGCAACGACCGCAAACTTTTCCATGGCCCTCGAAGAGACTTTTAATTAAAAGGCTTGCTCGAGGAGCATCAGGCCAATATTAATGTAAAAATGTTGCATAAAACCCACAAAACAATTACGTGTATAATTTTCTTAATTTCCTCCGTGGCACGCTTTCCTTTGAAGATTAAAATCGTGTTTCGTTTCATCCCGGTGGGGTTCTAATTGGTTTTTGTGTGTAGCACTAGCTGGATAGGAATGTAGTTTGAATACCGATTCTAATAATACGCTTACGTCGCATTCTCCTTGTTAACAAGTCTAAGTGAATTAATAGAGCGTGCAATCCATACTACGAGCAGTACGAGGCTCATACCCGGAATAAATATCACTCGGGAGCACTCCTTCCTTCCCCCCTCCCGCAACGCCACAGCGGATGAAAGCAAAATTAAGTGACAAGGCGAGTCATCGCTCAAGGCATGGCGCACTGATCACGGTCCTTAATATGCATTCTGCTATAGATCCACAGGATGGCAGCCACGTTCCATCTAAAAAGCCCCATGCATACCTCCAGGAAATCTCGAGCATCTATAGCCCTTTATGACATGTATTAAATGATAATTAGCCAATGGTGATGCTCTATATAAAAAAAGGTAACCTTTTTGACAAGATCCCGTTGGGGAGAATAGTCTATTGTGCAATTAGTGCATCTGCTTTACTGTCAGTTATATAGCAATACAGCTGTTATATACTGTAGACCTACATGTATATACATCATTTAAATCATGTTGAAACTAAGCTTTGAAACTAATCTTCTCTTCCAGCTCAAACAGCCAAACACTGACTGGAAAAATCAGAACTCATCCATCAAGAGGTAAAACATGCTGACCTTTCATCAGTTCTCATGTTACCATATAAGTTCATTAACACTTTACTTAAAGGTCGGGTCTATAATGCATTATAATGTGTTTATAATAATGAACAACGACAACTTATAACAATGTTTATAATGTATTATAAGTTCTAGTCATAAATATGTATGCTGTGTACATGCATCAGTAGATGTATGTACACAGCATACATATTTAAAATGAGTGCTATGAAGCATTATAAGTGCATTATATGTATCGACCTTTAAGTAAAGTCTTATAGTTATGCACTGAGTTTATAAGGTATACATTATAGCCTATTATTACGTTACGATAAACCTTGTTATAAGTTGTTATGCATAATTATAATTGTGTTATAATCGTCACTGTTAATTCATCCATTCCTAACCTCAGAGTGTGTAAAACATGCAGCCAAATGGTCCATTTGGTTTAATCTGTAGTACTGTGCATTCTCAGACTTTAAAGATTAAAACTCAGGATTGGGTTGCTTCAATTGATAGGGAGGCTCATTGTGTGTGTCCTCTCCTCTGCAGCTATAACTCTATCAACATGGATGGCACCCTGATGCGCAAGGCCATGCACGCAGACCCCGACAACTACGTTACCTCCATGGCCCCCGGGCAGTACTGGACCTGGGGCACTCACATGAGAGGTGGGAAAGGTAAGGAAGGTAGACCTGCACACACACACACACACACACACACACGCACACGCACACGCACACGCACACGCACACGCACACGCACACACACACACAATGTAACACAACTGAGGCAGATGAAATGTTGTGTGAAATGTGACAGTTGCAATAAGCTCACAGGGGACGATGTGTTTCTCTTTCCCCTTTATTGACACCCAGCTCCTGCAGAATACAAAATGTCTTCTCCAGCCCCGGGGGTTCCTCCTCGCTCCTGGACACCTCGCTGCACACCTCCTCCGCCCCAGCAGCAGCAGCCATCGCTCCCACCCCACCCGACGCACCCCCCACCTGACTATCAGCACAACGTGTACATCCCCGGGACACCTTCAGGCTTTTGCACCTTGAGGCCCACTGCTGTGCAGCGCAGTGAACTGGACGTCCATAATGCCTTCTCCACGTTTGGCAAGAAGAGACGTCTTCAGATGTCCCCCCAGGGAGAGGCTGCCATCATCAACAATGACCTGTACAATGATTAACAGACAGACCGCCTGAACGAGTGAACGAATCACAGACTCCTGATGAAGACATGAGAAACAATGAGAGTGATAAAGAAATTACCAATCTATATGGTCTAAAAACAAATCAAAAAGACAAACACTGTATAACTTTGGTGAGCAAGCAAAAAAAAAAGATGTATCAAAAGTCCAGGAATGAATGAACCACTTTCAACCTGCCGTTGAAAATAGCAAACAGCAGATCTACAAGCTCACATGATGTCGCATGGCGAAGCTCTGTGATTTTGTAGATTGGCCATTTTGTTGTGCGACACCGCCGTACAACGAAGTGTAAAACAGGGCTTATGGTTAACAATCGACCTCTGTGACCTCTGCCGTCCATCTCCGATGGAGATGCTCGGACAGCCATTGAGTTGACATGTCACTGTCTGCAATGTTCAGCATAAGCATTTTTGCTGATTATTAATTGTTGTTGGTATTATTATTGTTATTATTATTTAGACAATCATGCTGGATC
Organism: Protomyctophum bolini; assembly: GCF_963924005.1. Classification (NCBI taxonomy): domain Eukaryota; kingdom Metazoa; phylum Chordata; class Actinopteri; order Myctophiformes; family Myctophidae; genus Protomyctophum; species Protomyctophum bolini. The sequence goes on along the minus strand of NC_137871.1, from coordinate 17,624,141 downwards.
CGTTGTTGATACATTCAAAAGGTATTAAATGGTGGACAACACATTTTGCACATCCATATGAAATTATATTTTGTAATGTTTTAAAATGTTATTTTCCCCCTTCTTTTTTCGGTTTGTTCACTATAGCAGAACTTGTTAATATAAACAAAGTATAGTGTGGTGTATAATATGCAAGCTGCAACCTGGTGCAGGTAAGAGTAAAGAACAGAGGGAGATCTTCCCAATACACGTACTGTATACATTTCTGAAAATAAAGTATTTTTTCTCATATTCCTCACTTAATGACCATGATGTCTGGACTGCTAGGCTAATTCACAAGGTTTTTGACCCCATCTATGAGTACAAACACTGCACACAAGCACCCAAATTGTTTAGATGGCATGAGAACAGCCTGTGCATCAAATATTTATAGTATATTTTTACTCTGTCCATGTTTAATCAGCTTGAGTTAATTATTTTGGAGTGCAAAAGTTGTACTGCTTGTTTTACAGCGGCGGTGAGCCTTTTGCTTTCATAAGCTGTTTTCCACAGCGAGGAATAAACAAAATATTATAAAAAAAAAGAAAGCGAGAGAGAGAAAAAAGGAAAATGCTAACATATGCTAATTGGAGTACTTGCATTTCCATTCGCCCGCAGAGAATAGTGGCGGTTCATTAACTGAACAAACAGAACCTCCTCTCTCGAAATATCACTTTAATTAAGACCACGACACCAATACAAATGTCAGGGGAAGGGGAGTTGGGAGGTGATGGGTTCTGCTCTAAATGCCACACCTGGATGCGATTTACAAGGCCCTGTGGCCCCTCGCCCTATGCCCTTTCAAGTTATGTGTATCAACAGATGAGAGTTGGCCAGAATTGAGTGAGGTAATTGGGTTGCCACATGGCTCAGATTGAAAATAATTCAATTCATAAGGAAGCGGATGGTAACAGTATAGGAATGAAACCACTTCCCGTGAGTCGGTTAACCTTCTCCGTGCTGAGGTGGTCTGTGGGGACTTGTGGTGGAGGAAGGTGCCGTGGTATTTAGGTCAGGTTGACTTTTCAAATGAGTGGAAAAATGGAGCTGTCGCTTAAAATAGAGTAGGCCTATTCCATTTACAAAAAAAAAGAAGAAGAAATCTCTTCCAGGAACAAGTATCAAGACTGGGAATAAGCTTATCTATAAAGTGGAACTGTGGCCATGGAGTTCAATTATAAATTAATGTGTCTTGCGTAGCCTATATTCATTGAATTGGACCCAACAGTGATTTTAAATCAATCAATATGTTTTTGAGTGGTGCAACCACTCCAAGGAACAGCAATGTCCGTGTCCGCCTATCTATGTGTCGGCCTATGTGTTCACCTAACTATGTGGCCATGAGCACCAGTATATGACTATTAGTACCAGTAGGGGCGCTGTTTGCCAGAAACAGAGAGAGAGAGAGATAGATAGTATTAGTGCTGCACTGTTGCCTGCTAATGAGAGAGAGAGAGAGAGGAGAGGGGGGGGGAGGGGAGTTGCACCACTCAGTTCACACGGGGGTGATTTTTATTTTGTATAGATTGCTTTTTGTTTGTAACCTTTAACTTGTTTTCTTCCAGTCACATGGGAGCTGTCCGTGGTGCTGAACCAGACCATCCTCATTTCTGACATAAAGTAATTCTTCGCATACCCACCAGAGGGCAGCTGTGACATTTATTTTTTTACTGCTTCATGGTGAACACACACACACACACACACACACACACACACACACACACACACACACACACACACACACACACACACACACACACACACACATACGCACATGCATGCGCATACTCACGCGCGCACACACACACACACACACACACACACACACACACACACACACACACACACACACACACACACACACACACACACACACACACACACACACACACACACACACACACAATATGAACTGCATTCCATTGTTATTGTTGCTGAAGGATTTGCTGGCTAATGCCACACTAACATCTTTGCAACCCACATTTCCATGAAGCAGTTTGTTATTTTAGGATTTAGACATGCATAATTGGACAGACATTTTAGACCAGAGATTCATGATATAAATAGATGGCTGATTGAAGTATACTTTGAATCTAAATCATGTTCATAATCTTGTCATGTGGGCAGAGCCGAAGAGTTCTGATGATCCTCATGGGGGCTCCCCGCACCCCACGTTTTACTGATGTCTGTAAATGGGTTGAATTTACCCTATTATGAAAGAGGCCTGTCCGTGTGTTTGCTAATACATAAACTGCTTAATTGATATAAGTGTAACCCCTAGAGGGTAGTAGAGTCCTAAGTGAGACGTACATTTAAGGATGTTCTGGACAGGCAGATGACAGGACGTCAGTTGTGGGTCTCACAAACGCCGTAACGTTCATGCGTTGTGAGAGGTATGCTCGGCTGCAGACTGTAAGCCTATATTGTAAGCCTATATGCTCCTTTTGTAAGCCTATATGCTCGTTAAATATGTTTTGTATGATCTATTCTAAATGTGAGAGGTGGGACCTTAGGACCTGGGAGCCCAGAGCAGGCAGCAGCAACAGCCTTTATATAGTGAGAGAAACTCTCGTGAGAGCAGAGAGAGAGTCGCGTTTGTTCTCGTCCGTCCGTGGTTCAGTCCTGGGGTGGCAGCATTCACCGGTAGCCAGCACCGTGCGCCCAAAACTTACGAAAAGAGGTATGTCGCAATGCGGGTTATGCTTTATTTTGTTTGTTTCATGAGTCAGTTTATACGTACTTATCACTGTCACTGCACTCCACAGTTCTGGTGGTGCTGTGCAGCAGGACGGCTAGGAACCAGCAACTACTGTGTGTGCACTTTAACAAGAGTTTATAGGTAGGAGTTAACTTATGTTATGTTGTTTATTAGCAACCAGAGGTTCATGTACATACTAGTTTATTGCATTTACCCAGCACGGTGGTTTATGACTAGACCCACAGGGTGTCTTGTGATGTGTAAATAATATGCTTTTCTGTATTATGTTGTAGACAGACCAGACAGACCCAGACCCTGGTCAGCCCATGCTCCTGCCGTGGGTGTACATGCCTCGGCCTATAGGTAGGAAGATGGGCTTGCCAGTACATTGTATGTGTTATTTGTAATGATGATGGTGCTCAGGGAGTAATGATATTTCTGTATATTGTAGGCTGACTGGTGACACACATCGTGGTCAGCAGGCAGCCGCTGCTCTTCTCCTGTATTTTATTTTACTGATAGTTGCTACTCAAGTGCCTCACCAGTTTATCGTCATAGTCCGAGCATGTACCTTCACAATGATGACCGTGCTGTTCCCTTTTCCCCTTTTCTAAGTGTGTAGTGTTTTAACAACGAGTGTACTTGCATTAGTGTGTGCGCATATTAAGCCGCAGTGGTTTTAACCTTTTGTAGTGGACTATTCGTTTTAGCAGTGTGCTGAGTGCTTATTATTATTAAAGTCTTATTGTCCCCGGTCGATGAAAGTGTTGGTACACAAATAGTATTGTTGATAAACATTCTGCTTATATTTAAATTTAGTGTTCAATGGTTGTACACACAAAAGCCTCTGTTGTCTTGTTCACCTGAGTTTGGGTCACCACAGTAACGGTAAATGTATGGTTGGTTCAGGGTCTCTCCCCTTAAAGAGAGTGGCGTAGTCACATTAATTTATTCCAATACATTATCAGTGTCCATTTGGTCACATAAAAATGAGAGTATTGTCATTGTCAGGTATACACTTCTGCAGTGCGCTGTAGTGTAGCCTGGGAGGTTCACAGACAAATGTTTGGGGTGTGGCTTCTCCATTCGGTGTAGGACATTAACGTGAGGAATGTGAGTAGTCTACTGCCGTATGTGTGTTTGTGCAGGGAAGAACGATGGAATAATGTGCGGCGTTCTGTTGAATGGTCTAACACCAGAGCCGAAGAGTTCTGATGATCCTCATGGGGGCTCCCCAGTCATTATTTTGTTTTATTTCACATTATATTGGGAAAGGTAATTTGGAATTACGTCACGTCCGGTGCCATGTCCTTATTTGGTGTTGAACCAGCGATGGCTCACAACATTGTTTGTCAAGCCTCCGTGTAGACGGAAGGACATGAATTGTTTGAGAGAAGCGTGTCATTAACCAAGGTTTGTTTGTTTGTTTCTGAACCAATGTTTTACGTTCTTTGTCAACATTTAAGGTGTATGTTTGATTTGTATATGAGTTTAATTGATGCGATTTGTTTTTGTTACAGTTTGACCGCGTTTGTTGTTGTTCATATGGGTTTCCTGTCATTCCATTCCCTTCATTCCCCTTATGCAGCCAGTGAGGTAGCCTAAATCCATGTGTTCATCAGTTTTGACGTTGGTCTATTGAGAGAGTGAGAGCTCAATAAAATCATCAGTAAACAGAAACGACTGACTTGTTCATGGAGGGAGTGACACTATCCATATATAGCTGAAGCCTGTTAGCTTCACTCACCTCAGACCAATAGACTCATTTCACACAGCCAGAGTGAGCAGAGGGAGAGAGCACCAGTGTGTGTGTGTTTGCACCAGACCACACGGTATGAAATGTTTGACTGTTTATGTTACTCTTATTATGTTTGTACTCTTATTGATTAAGCAGTGTTAAAGCCTGTGACATTTGCAGTTTTAGTGAACTTTTAGTGACTGAAGTTGTCTATTGTCTACAGTGCCTGTCCGTCACACTATGTGTAAATTTGACCATCGGTGACTGTTGATGTGCCCTGAGGTTCAAGTTGGTTATGCAGCCCTTTAGCACCCTCGATACGCGGAGTGAGGTATACATGATTATTTATTTGTCTAGTTTCCATTTGGAGTATATCATTCATGATTGTATTTGTTTGGTTTTCGTTTGGTTGTGGTACTTTTGGTTATTGTGCATTTTCCTTGTCTTATAATTGAAATTACTTGAGTTTTCTATCACTGTATTTATAATTGACCATAAATTAACCATTTTTATTGTTGATTGTACTGCTGAAGTGACAAGTTTATTGCACAGATTTTAGTAGTCAAACTATGAGATTATTCGATTGTAACTGTATTTATTCTATATCCTTATAGTTTTCACGGTGTTGGAACAATAAACACACCCGTCGAGACCACCCAAACTTGTCATTCTTTCATCAATCGAGGGGCTGCAGTCATCATCAATCACCATCGACAAACGACTACAAGTGAGTAAACAACAAGACGCCCAAGTCCCAAAGTGTGAGCACGTTGTTGAACCGTATACCGTATAGTAGCCCGGGCCGTTATTATGCAAAATCGATTCGGACCCCGGGCTGTTATAAGAAGCCGGGCCGTTATTCGCCATAGGCTGTTATTTATTTTTGCCCCGGCCTGCACACGGCCATTATTTGGTTTCAGTATAAACATACAGTAACATGTAGTGCAAATATTGTCTGGAACTGGTATTACCATAATAATAATTAAAAACAAACAAAGCTACAGTGTCCCCCTGAGTGCCTCCCCAGTGTCCCCCTGAGTGCCTCTCCAGTGTCTCCCCAGTGCTTCCCCAGTGCCTCCCCAGAGCCTCCCCAGTGTGGGTATTTTCAAAACCCCCCGCTCCCAGCACCATGCCAAAGCTTTTTCCTGCAGGAAACACTGCAACCCAACAACATAGTGTTAGTTAATTTTTTACATCTGTTCTTTTTTCCATGATGTCTTGCTTGGGGGGGATTGATAGCATACAATATCCTCATTAATGCATAGGCATGGAAATGGGGTAAAATACATTTGGAAATGTTGTAGAATATGAATTGTTAAAAAAATAATTGTGGGAACTAAACTTGTGGGACTGCAGCAATCTCAATGCTATACCAATACTCATCATCTTCCTCCAATTTAGTGCAACAATATTGTACAAGACCTACAAGCTCACAACGCGCTGAGGCTCGACGCATTGTGAGCTTGTATCTGCTATTTCTTTGCACACCGGCCACGGCTTTTTGCACCGGTCTGCACCCATGGCCATCTTTTGGTTACATACAGTTCCATACAGTAATCTTTTTTTAGTATGGTAAACAATAAACATTGCAGGCAATGCATTTTGATTTAATTGTAAGAGGGGGCGTATGAACACACAGGTGTAACCACTGTTCTGATTGAGCATGGGGAAGCAGCGGACAAATACATGATTTCATTATAAACTGTACGCACCGGTAGATTTTCACCCAATGAAAATTTACACTTCACAGATTATAGGCCATTTGGAATTAGAACAATCGGTTAAAGATTGACCGAGAATAACACGATTTAAATATCAACTTTTTTGTTGCGTGAGGATTTGTTGCTGAGGTGTTTTATAGTAGGCTACTATACTTGTGAGGACCTGGCTGCACGCCGTGCACCAAACTCACAAAGCGCTGTCATGATGCAACACTTGGAGCTTGTAGATACACGGATGACAATAAACATTTCACAGACTTTACAACTTTACATTAAAACAATTGGTTGTGCATAGGCACTTGTGAAACTAAAGTATAGCCTAGATTTATTTTATAGATGTGGAGGACTGGTGTTGCGCTGTTGTGAGGTGATGGCGTGCGGAGATCTGCAAACTCAACACGGTGAACACGCATATAATAATATAAATGAGGGCTGAGGCTGAAGTTTGCATATAATGGGCCGTTATATGGAGGAGGGCGGTTATTTGATGGAGGCGGTTATTACGCAAAATGGTGTCGGAACCTGGGCTGTTATAAGAAGCTGGGCGGTTATTTGCGCATGGGCTGTTAATTGGTAATATACGGTATCTCTGGTGATAAAAGAAAGGCATGGCAATGTAGGCAATGTAGGGCCAATGCCCTACATTCAAGTTGAAATCTTCACTCTGATACGGACACAAGTATTGAAATTGGATCGATTGGAAGGATGTAACCAGTAAAAGATTATATGAAAGAAATAAAATATTTAACTGCTTTATATTTTACAATTTTAGTTATAGATGGCAAGTATAATGTTAAGGAATATTTGTCTTATTAGCCAGAGATCCTTTTAAAATGTTTCTATTACTGTGAGTGATATGGTCAGCTTCTGATGTCTTTCTTTCTTTCTAGATGTAGATGGAGATGACTGTAGATGCTGCTGGAACACTGAACCTGGTCTCCTGTGTGAACCACCCCATCCTGGCTGCTGTCCATGTGGACATTATGAGTGTTTGTATAGAGAGAAGCATGGCTGAAGAGCTTTGCATATCAGTCGTTTCTTGCTGCTGCCAAAGTCAAATTGTGATATCTGTAGTGTTTAGTTCATGGCCGCTTATGAGATGTAGATATAAGTACACCTGACTGGTGGAATAGCCTTGTGATACATACTGGGTGTGCTCTTTGGTCGTTCACAAAACAAACAAACAAAAAGCTGCACAAAAATCACACAAATCAAGGGATGTCCGACAGTCTGTGTTGGATATTGTCCAACTCCTAATTGCCAATATCAACAGATACCGATATATATATATATTATATGCAGGCTTTTTCCAGTGGTGGAAACATAACTCAAACTTTTTACTTAAATAAAAGTAGGCAATACTGCAATATAGAAATACTCCGTTACAATTCAACATGTACTCGAGTAAAGGTACAAAGGTTTTGGTATAAAATGTACTTAAAATACCAAAAGTAATTATTAATAACGACTCATTATGCAAAATGTCTCATCTAAAATCTAATCTCTCAGCTCAAGTTTTCAAATGTATAAAAATATTTTGAAAATAGCAGATCTACAAGCTCACATGTGTCTTATTGTATTGTGAGCTTGTAGATGTTTTTAATGTAAAATAATAAATAAAGTAAAATTAAGGGTTAGGGTTATTCATTTTTAATGCCTTTATCGGCCGATAATATCGGACATCCCTAACAAAAACATATATCAAACGTGTCAATACATTTCGAAGAATGCCACAACTCCACCAATAAATAAACATCCACATGTTCCATAAATTAAATGCCACAAAGGTTTGCCGAAAAAATGAAGAAATTACAAAAAATACGTTTCTTAAACATCTTCTGCCGTATGTCCATAGAACTTCAGCTCTGTTGCAGCAAGCCAGTACAATGTGTCATTGTCTAGGTCACCTAAGCCACAATCGCCATTCGGTGGCCGGTATTTGGGGCAAATGGTCATTACGTGTTCCACAGTCTGTAGTGGATCCTCGCATTCACAGTGGGCACTGTCCGAGATGTCCCACTTCTGCTTTGAGTGTTGTCCACTCCTTGCAGGGGAGGTGCTGGCAAAGAACATATTTGGGGTCCTCGATGTATTCCACTGGTCCCTCTGTCTTGCCTTCACCCAGGATGCCTTGGAGGTGTCAGCTGGTGTTGTGTGGAGCAGTTCCTGGGCCTGTGTGGCAAAGGGGCATAGTGACTTGAGGCACGTGTGCTGTGGCAAAGGTCGCCCTTACTTGGTGTGTGTGTGTGTGTGTGTGTGTGTTGTGGCAAAGGGCACCGTGACTTGAGGCACGTGTGCTGTGGTGTCTCTGACGACCTTGTGGAGGAGATGGCTGGGATTCACTCAGCTGTGCCTTCTCAGTGAGGGCCAGCGTGGCTGCTTCTCGTCTGACCTCTGTTGGAGTGATTCCAGCGAGAACAGGCAGGCAGTTTGTTTGGGGTGGCCCATCCGGTGTTGAGGGCAGCATCCAGCTTCTTGACATGAGAGCTACGGCTCCAGACTGGGACACAGTACTCGGGTCGTCTGCATAGCCAGACTTCATTGATGTTGTTGCAGGGAGGTCATGGATGTAGCTGTTAGTGTTGAACAGCAGTTACTGGTGTGGAACCGAAAAGCTTCACAAACGTGCCAAAAAATTCTAGTTTTGAACCTTTTTAATCTAGTTTATTTTCAAATAAATTTGTTTTTACTGTTTTGTGAAGCAACTTTGGGTACCTTGAAAAGTGCTATATAAATTGTATGTATTATAAAAAAAACAGACACACAGCAATTGTCGCCACACAGACATCACAAATTCCTATTGGCGGCAGCAACAAGTGAGTGATGTGCAAAGCTATTCATAGAATATAACTACCATGTCTTCATTCCAGATGCTGCGAGGCTCAACCGGAGCCCCTACAGGTGGACATCTGCAGTTCTCGCTGTCCATGGATGAATCTGCATGGGGGGCTCTGAAGGCGGCTCAAAGTAAGAAACCACTTAGACTTTTCTATTACTGCGAGTGGTATGGTCGGCTTCTGTTTTAAATGTTCTCTATACATTTTGTGTATGATGTGAAAGGACACAATGTATGTATATCTGGCTCTTGGTCACTTAAATTAATCTTTCTTTCTTTCTTAGGGTGGATGGGTCGTGGTAGACGTCGTGGAAGGACAGAGATCCGTTCCTCTGAGGACTTCTGATGAGCTGTGAGTAGGAATATTTCTTGTTGGGATGGATATCTGTTGTACTGTTATGGTACGAAGTATAGCATGGCAGTATGATTCCTCCTAGTGGCACTGGTTGAATGTCTGTCAGCTCTCCAAGCTAATCAAAGTCTTGACACTTTTTTTTTAACCACTTCAACCCCAGCATCTCTATTCTGGGGGGAGCGTTCAGCCAAATTAGCAGATCTACAAGCTCACACCGCATTGCAACGTGTTGTGAGCTTGTAGATCTGCTATGTTTGGCAAATCAATTTGTGTAGAGTGAAATCGGAGCATATACCAAATGCTCTCTTTAAAGGTCTGTTTTATCAAATCTATAGAGGGTTTAAGTGGTTCTGAATATGCAGCTCAACAAAACAAAAGCTAATTTAGTCCTTATTTCTTTCTTTCTTAGGACGGAGATCTGTGTAGATGCCGGATGACTTCGGACCTGGGCCTGCCCGGTGAGGAACCGCACAGTAAGAACCGCTCTAGGCCTTTCACGATTATGAGGTTTCTTTTTACTGGACGATTATTGTCGCTCAATTAAATATTTAAGTGTGGCCCGGATGGTTAGCTCAACTGTCTGGGCACCTATGCTGCCAAGCCAGCCAGATGGTGTGCTGCGGGTTCGACTCCCGACGGCCTTTGCCGCGTGTCACTCCCCATCTCTTCCCCCTTTCCTGTCTATATACTGTTCACTATCAGTAAAGGCATAAAAAGCCACAATTGATCACGTCTAGGAATTTCAACAATTTAGGCAGTTCTCACATACAGAGTGACTTACAGTAAGCAACAACAGATAGTAATGCATCAAATTCATAAACAATTGTCATCAATAATAAGTATAGACTGTCCAGACTATTGGCAGCAACAACAAGGGAGTGATGTGCGAAGCTCTTTTCTATGAAGCCATTCATAGACTATAACGGCCATGTCTTTCTTCCAGATGTACTGCAGGTCTCTCCAGGAATCTGCATTCCTCTGAAGACGACTCAAAGTAAGACCCTGTTAGGCCTGTCAAAAAGAACCCTAACTGAAACGTTTATTACTGTAAGTGATATGTTTAGCTTCTGTTTAAATGTTCTCTATAAATAAAAGTTTTATGTATATATGTTGTGACAGGATAGAATATACATCTGGCTCTTGGTCACTCTAATCAATCTTTCTTTGTTAGGATGAAGATCGCGGTAGACGTCGCTGGAACGCGGCTGCTGGACAGGGAGTGCACACACACACACACACACACACACATACACACACACAAAGGCTAATTTTTTTATTTTAATTTTTTTGTTAGAATGGAGATATCGATAGACGATCTGATGTTCCCTGGACAGAGATCCGTTCCAAAGCTCCCCCCCCCCGGGGGCTTCCTCAGAGGACTCTGATGAGCTGTGAGTAGGAATAGTTCTTGCTTGTTTCTGAGGATGGATAACTGCTTTTGTACTGTTATGGTACGAAGAATGGCATCATTTACAGTAATCCAAATGTTTTAAATATTTTAGGATAAATCTAAATCTGCACAATAGTTTGAGAGTCAATATCTCATATCATGAGCGTGCCTCTTGGTCTTTGTAACAACTTGAATACAAATTACAAAAGATGTTGAGGACTGTACATGTGTTGATGCCTCCTAGTGGCACTCTGGTTGAATGTCTGTCAGCTTTCCAAGCTAATCAAAGTCTTTGACACTTTTGTTAACCACTTCAACCCCAGCATCCCTATTCTGTTCAGCAAAAATAGCAGATCTACAAGCTCACACTGCAACGTGTTGTGAGCTTGTAGAGCTAATGGTTTCTTTCTCTCTCAGGATGGAGATCATAGACACAGCTGGAGGCTGGAGCCTCTAGAGATGGAGATCTGCAGGTCTGTCCATGGATTGGAGGATGGAGATCTGGGTAGACGCTGGAGGACTTCGGACCTGGGCCTGGATGGATGGGAGGACGGAGGACAGATCTGGGTAGACGCTGGAGGACTTCGGACCTGGGCCTGGATGGATGGGAGGACTGAAGACGGAGATCTGGGTAGACGCTGGAGGACTTCGGACCTGGGCCTTCTCAGTGAGGAACTCAACGGTACGAACCGCTTTAGGGTTGGGGCTTTTTTAGGCTTCGTAAAAAGCCAATAATCGTCCCTTGCCGATAATTGGTCGATCCCTATTCTTAAACGTTACTGTAAGTTCATGTGTATGTTGTGACAGGACACGCGCACACACAGCAAAGCTAATTTGGGCTGTGTGTCTTTCGTTCTTTGTTAGAATGGAGATCTCAGCCGATGCCTGAGATCCGAAGCTTTCCCCGGGTGTTTCCGCTGAGGACTTCTGTGTCGCTGGGAGGCTCGGACGGAGCTAGAAGGTTCGGTAGACGCCACTGGAACCTGTTTAGGCCTGTCAGAATTTAAGGTTTTATAATGGCCGATTTTAATTGTCGCTCAAATAAATTACAAGTAACAATTTAATTGCGTCATACAAACATTCTAAATAAAACTTTGGCTTTTGTAGGCTTTGTAAACAAAAAGATGCACATGGCATAATTCAATAACTTTATACACTAAAAAAAAGAGACACAAACAAAGTGACACATTTAGAGCTTGTAGATCGGTTGCTTGCATTATTTCTTTAAAATGTTTGACAATATATGAACATTTTCAACATGGAGACGATTATGACTCTAAAAAAGTATCTCAAATACTTGGCGATTAGGTAATTGTGACAGGCCTAAATCCTTCTAGTTGTGTTTTTTTATATCATGTTCTGTAATCAGTTAGGGTTGACTATAGACTTTTTTTTAGGAATCATCATGGAATCATCATTTTTTTTTAGGATCATCATGCCGGTGAAGAGCACGTTTCTAGCCGATGGAGCAACTATTTCTGATCACCTTTGGAGTTACATCACAGCAAGGTAACTATACAACACACGCACACACACTATGATCATGACATGACATCAGCTTGTGACTGCAACTTGTTCCTGTTCGCAGATGACTCGGCACTGCTAGTCTCGGACAGGAACAAACTGCAGGTTGAAAAGGCCCTCAGCTCTGAACTCGGTAGAATCTGCACCTGGCTCGCTGATAACAAACTATCTTTACACCTGGGAAAAACTGAATCCATTCTCTTTGGATCTAATAGTAATCTCAGCAAGGCAAATGGCTTCTTGGTTAGAGTTGGTGACAATGTTATCACACGTAAAGATGAAATTACCTACCTAGGTTCCATCCTGGAGGCAATCTTTCCGGTGATAAAATGGCCACCAACATAATCAAAAAAGTCAACCAAAGAACAAGATTCCTTTACAGCATCTCCTCACTTGTCAACAAAAACACCTTGAAGACCTTAACAGGAGCCCTCGTACAAGGTTTCTTTGACTATGCATGCACCTCCTGGTACCACAGCACCTCAAAGGCCCTTAAAACTAGGCTCCAGACCTCTCAAAACAAACTGGTCAGGCTCCTACTTGGCCTCACCCCCTGAACCTACCTCACTCCTGCCCACTTTGACAGGCTGGAATGGCTTAGGGTCGACGACAGAGTACAGCATCTTGCAATGGGTCTGGTCCACATGATTCGATACACCACCAAGATACCCTACCCATGTACCTGTCTAGATACTTCCTTTATGTTAACGAAGTCCACACCCACAACACCAGAGGGAGTGCAACGAACCATGTACAACCCACATTCGGCACAAACAAGGGAATAAATTATTTTCACTCCTATGCCACCAAAATGTGGAACGCCCTACCAACAGTCATTAAGACATGTGAATCCCTTGACTCCCTTTTTCCCCTCACTGCATAAGTTTATTTTCCCTTTTTACCTCCTTTATGATGAATTCCTGTTCTTTGACTGTATAGAAGTGTCTTATTTGTACGTCTCTAAATGTTTTGATGAATTGAACATGGTGGACCCTCTTGTAAACAAGTGTAATGCTTAATTGGGTCGTCCACTTACAGTTAACAGTCTTTGTATTGAGTTTGTGCTTGACATGTACTGTAATTCTGCAAACTGTTAATAAATATTTCAATCAATATTGTTTTATGAACAAAGTAGTAATGAGCATTTCTTTCTTTTCTTTAGGACGTTGCTGGTCTCCTGTGTGGCTCCATCTGGAGGTCACCAGGGTTCTGAGTCACTCAGATCCTGACTGGTAGTGGTGATATGTAGATGTGATCAATCAGGGCTCTAAACAATAAAATAATAAACCAATATAAATAACTAGATAATAATATAAATAAATGGATAAAACGAACGATAAAAAAATAGATTATAGTAAAATAAAAGTAAATTAAAATAGTAAAATAAAAGTAAATTAAAATTAGTAATGCATAAAATAAAATTAGTAATAGCGTAGTAATGGATAAAATAAATATAATTAGTAATATAGACAATACATAAAATAAATTAATCAATATAGTAATGCATAAAATTAGTAATAACAGTAATACATAAAATAAATAAATGCATAAAAAATAAAATTAGTAACAGTAATACATAAAACAAATACAATTTGTAATGCATGAAGTAAAATTAGTAATAACATAGTAATACATCAAATAAATACAATTGGTAATATAGTTATACATAAAATTAGTAATAACATAGTAATATATAAAATACAATTAATACATAAAATAAATTCAATTACTTTGTTATAGAATGACTTAAAAAAACAAACAAAAAATATCAATCACATCTACATATCACAACCAGGCTATATTGCCAGCAGGCAGGTGGACTGTAGACTCACTACAGCTGTCACAATGTGGTATACTTTGTTTTGACCCAACTGGCCTCCAAGGAGAGGCGAGCATGGAGCCGGACATCTGATAATACACGAGAGAAGACGCCATAGTCAAAAGAAATTGTAATAAAAGTAATATGTTTCATGTTGATTGTAATTTATGCATGATGCCATATATCTGTAAATATTCATTATTTTCTTGTTGATAAATTATTGCATTTATACCCGGGTGTCCGTTATGTGTCCATTACCCTTCGATCGCGCCGCTGCGGATTTATTTATTTCCCAAATGGTCTAAAAATGAGTTGGCATACTTTTACCAGTGAATTAGCCTATACACAGACAACGACTGATTAGCCTATTTTGGACGATATGGGTCTTTTCTCGAGTCAGTGTGTAGTCTCACTATAGTCTGTGTAGATTACCCGGCGGTGTTGCTGCCCCTCCCGGGAGTCGCGGCTCATGGCTCTTCACAGACGGCACAGAGACAGCAGTCACTCCGCTGAACGTGTCAGTGTTGCTGCAGTGGTGTGAACCGTGCGGGCACTGGTGGTGGTGCTGAGTTCTGACAGCCGAGTCACAGCTTCTTCTTCTGAATTACTTTATCTTTGCCTTGGAAAATACATTTTGCGTTTTGCTGTTTCCCAAAACAAACCAGCGCGCGCTACTGTTTGCTACAAAGCGACTGGAAGCGGACGAGGTTTACAGACATACCAATAGTAGCCAATCATATGCTGATTAGGCCAGTTGCTGTATAGCCTACCTACCCGATCACCAGGGAGCAACAACACACACACACACACACACAATAGCCTTCTATATAATGCTGCGCATATATATTAAAAAAAAATACCCAGCATAATTTTTGGGAAGGCTAAGCCTTCCCTAGCCTTACACACCCGCCGCATATGGGCACTGTACTGTATAGGCATATAATACCTGGCTAGGTGAAAACAAAAGAAACCTGATTAGCATTTGAGTACTTTTAACACCTCTGAACAGCCGGCGGAGAGGTTCACATTTTCGGAATTTTGCGACAGAGTCACAGAGGGTCAATAATTCCCAGAAAATCTGTAATGTTAATATAAAATGTCCACGAAAATCTTCATGGGGGCTAAAAGGGGCTATTTAATTATTCTTGAGGCTACAGCCCCATAGCCCCCACAGACTCGACGTCGTTGCATGTGGGTGCATGCTTTTAAGTAGACCTTTGACAAATTTGGGTTTTGCGTCAATGGTTTGAAAAGTTCTGGCCTGCAGTAAAGGATTCTGTTTTTGAATAACATAATTAACATCCTTTAACTTCTCATATAATGTGCATAATATAATAGCTCAATCACGTTAATCAATAAAATCTATTCATAGATTCATAGACGAAAATTTAATAAATCCATATTAATTCCATTCAGGATTTTTATGATTTAATATTTAAGCCCTATAATTTGTTGTAAAAATAATTAGCTGATCTGCTATTTTTTGCCATATATGACAATTATGGAAGAAAAAAAAGGAAAAATATATTTTTAACACAAAAATAGCTAGAAATAGCCGACACATACCGGTATGACGTAAATTCTCCATTAATTCTCAATGCTGGCATTTCATGTTTGAAGAATCTACACTATGCTGAAGCCACCTTGATTCTTTAATATAAAATTTAACAAATAGCATTGTGCAGTTTATCACCCATGCGTCGCCGACCAGTACAATAGCGCCCCAATCTGAGGAAAAGGTCACCTGTCTGTGTCTAATAAAACCTCGCAGGTGTAACCCAGTTCAATTTGACTAAGCAGAACATGATTTGACAGGCTATACCTTCCTTCAATCAGCACTGCAGGCCAGGGGATGTGCGCTGTCCATGGTGCTGAAGTATCTCCTGAGACCTCAGCTCCCTCTGGTGGGTGAGATTATAAACCCAATGAAGTGATTAAGTAATATGTTTTAGTTAATTAGTGTGCCCTAACAGGGCGACCAGACAATAGTAATTGCCCTACGTTATTTATAGAGTAACCCCAAAAAGTACGTTATTTATTATTCCTCTAATTATGTTATTTGTAAGAACACCCCAAAGTCACTGAGTGACATGTTGTTGACCAAGAAACCATCGTCCTAATAAACGATATTTACATAGGCAACACCTGATTCTGATATATATTGACAAATGCATATAATCTTTCATGACAGGTGTATAGATGCAGGGTAAAATCTCACACTGTGCCAGTCATGCATGCATGCGCATATGATTTTGTCACAGGGTGTCACTGTTCGCCTACTATACAAGTCTATGTGATTCCAAGCAAGAACTCCCATCATGACACAGTCACACGCCCATTCATGAATGCAGAGGAACAGACCTGTAGGCTAAGCCCTCTGCGCTGTATTATTTTTTATTTTATTTTAACTAGCATTAATGTGGCCCAAATAGGCCTACAGTATACTGTACCAGTTTTGGGCTATATTTCTTCTATATCCACTTAAGAAGACCAATCCTTCAGATACGGGATTATTCTTTTTTTCTTAAAGGCAAAACAATGTATTTTCGGGGTGTCTCCACTGTCTTTGTCCTGTGTGCAGTATGGCCCAGGGCTTTGTCCGTGACACGGTACTCCGTACCCGAGGAGATGGAGAGGGGTTCTGTTGTGGCTAATTTGGCGGCTGATTTGGGACTTGAGCTCGGAGGCCTGGCTCAACGCGAGGTAAAACTTGATATTTTCCATAACAAAAAATATTTAGATGTTAACAAAAAGACAGGAGAGCTTTACATCATAGAAAAAATGGACAGAGAATATCTTTGTCCAACTAAAACAACAACATCATCATGTTTTCTAAAGCTAGACGTTATTATAGAAAGTCCCTTGCGAATATTCAACATAGAACTAGGTATAACAGACATTAATGACAATGCACCCCAATTTAGAAGAGATCGGATAGAACTCGATGTTTCAGAAGCGGCCACACCAGGAGAGAGATTCACTCTGGCCAATGCTGTGGACCCAGATGTCGGAATAAATACAATTAAAACGTACAAACTGAGTGCCAGCGAACATTTTACAATTGAGATCCAAACCGGCAGTGATGGCACTAAATACGTCGACCTGGTCCTGACCAAATCTTTAGATAGAGAGGAGCATGCTGTTCATAATCTAATACTGACCGCAGAGGACGGCGGGGTCCCCGTACGGTCGGGAACAGCTAACATTCTTGTTCGGGTACAGGATACAAACGACAATGCCCCTCAGTTCGACAAGCATGTTTACACGGTGAACATGACGGAGAATAGCCCGATAGGTACTCTTGTGTGGAAACTGAACGCTACAGATCTAGACGAGGGTCCCAATGCGGAGATATTATACTCTTTTACCCTTTACACATCCGAGAAAACACAAGATGTATTTGCATTAAATGCCAATACAGGGGAGATAACAGTGAAGGGAACAATTGACTATGAAGATATGACATTCTATGAGATGCACATTGAAGCTAAAGACAAGGGTACCCTTCCCTTATTGGGGCAGTGTAAAGTAGTGGTCCATGTAATGGATATGAATGACAATTATCCAGAGATTACCATACAGTCTATAAAGGGCACTGTTAATGAAGACATTCCTGTAGGAACAGTCATAGCGCTGGTGGGCATTAGCGACAGAGATACAGGTGATAATGGAAAAGTAGGTCTATCCATTAACAAACCATTGCCCTTTATTCTGAACCAGTCGTCTGATCGGCCAATCCATTACAAACTCATAGTTTCAGAACCTTTAGATCGAGAAAAGGTGCCTGAATATAGCGTCATGTTTATTGTGACAGATGGAGGCACGCCCCCTCTATCTGATAATGAAACAATAACTGTCCATCTACTGGACGTAAACGACAATGCACCGCAGTTTCCCCAGCCCTTTTACACTGTACGTGTAATGGAAAATAATGCTCCCGGGGCTCGAGTGATTTGCCTCACCGCGTATGACCCAGACCTCCATGAAAACCAGTATTTAGTTTATTTCATTGTAGAGAAGGAGATAGCCAACACCTCAATGTCCATGTTGTTCTCCATAAATCCGGAGAACGGAAATCTTTACGCACTAAAGACGTTTGACTATGAGTTTGAGAAGGAGTTTCTTTTCCACATTGAAGCCAGAGATTCTGGTGTTCCACCTCTCAGCAGTAACGTCAGTGTTCACATCATTATTGTGGACCAAAACGACAATAAACCGATCATTGTCTCTCCGTGGCGCCCGCACGGCAGTGTTGTGGAGGAAAAGATCCCAAGATCAACGGATAAAGGTTCCTTAGTGTCCAAAGTAATAGCCCTGGACACCGACTCACCACAGAACTCTCGAATTAGCTATCAGTTTTTACAAGTGAGTGATGCCACCTTGTTCAGTCTGGACCAATACAATGGAGAGATCCGGACAATGAGAATGTTCAGTTACAGAGATTCACGTCACCAACAGATGGTTGTTGTTGCCAAGGACAACGGGGAGCCTGCTCTCTCTGCTACAGTTACCATCAAGTTATCCACAATAGAGACTGCTGTCAAGGCCTACTCTGACATGACTGAAGTCCCTCTGGAATATGACATATTTTCAGATTTAAACCTGTATTTGCTCATCGGTCTGGGCTCAGTGTCCTTTCTCTTACTCATCACCATATTGGTCACCATCGTACTCAAGTGTCAGAAACCCAATTACAGCAAAACGGCTCCTCCCTGTAGGAACAGTGTGATAAGCAGTGAGAGGAACTCAACCATCGCGGATTCCACCCTAGTCTCTAATGATGCCTACTGGTACAGTATGTTTC
Source organism: Protomyctophum bolini (assembly GCF_963924005.1). Lineage (NCBI taxonomy): Eukaryota > Metazoa > Chordata > Actinopteri > Myctophiformes > Myctophidae > Protomyctophum > Protomyctophum bolini. Next base: position 17,605,238 of record NC_137871.1, on the reverse strand, counting down.
TAGCAGAGACCAGGAAAGGAAAATTGGTGGTTAGACAGCCTGTGCCAAAGGGCTCCAGATACTTTGTGTCAAGTTTACCAAGAAGTACAGGAGTGACAGACACCAGCGACTCAGCAGCTTCAACTCTGCAGGTGAGAATTAATGTTACACCTATAGCTATACTGTATTCTGTAGGGCAGGCCTGGCTATCAGTTTTGTTTGCATTCCGTTTTAATGTCGTGAATGTTATGGTGCTCTGATTGTGTATTGAAATCCAACAACCATAATAACAACAAGAACAACAAGAACAACTACTAAAACATAATAATATAATATTAATGATAACACCATCTACTAAAATAATAATACATTTATAACAACAACATTAATATAACAATTATGAGGATGATAATAACAATAATAATAATATTAATACATATTAATAATCATAATCATAATCATCATCATCATCATCATCATCATCATCATCATCATCATCATGGTTAAAGTATTCAGCCATAATAAAATGTATGAAAAAAGTCAAGCTGGTTTTATGGATTTAACGTTTATTTAAAAAGTCAAGCTGGTCTTATAGATTTAACGTTTATTTATTATTATATGTTTTTTAAATTATTTAAGGTTCAATATGAATTGCATTGTGTGCAGAGGCTTATGATATGCGAAGTGTCGCTGTTTACTACATAAAATACTGTGCTTGTATAGTCGCCATGACAGTACATTTCAATAGAGTCACTGGACAGCTCCTGGTGCTGAAACACCCGTTTGAGAAACACGGAATGGATTTTCGCTTCTTTCGGATTATATAAAACATTTTTTAAATCGAGATCACAACTAGCAGTTTCCAACAAGAAACATGCATTACATTGGCTGAGCAGCTGCGCACTTACATTTAACAATGGGGTTATTTTTAACAATGCCTTCATGGAAAAGGTACGTCTCGCTCATTATTCTCCTGTCCGTTGTTCAGTACATATCGTCTTCAGTCACTCATTATTCTATACCTGAAGAAATGAAGGAAGGATCAGTTGTTGCCAATCTAGGCTCTGATTTAAGCTTGGACGTTAAAACGTTGAATAAAAGAAAGATGCGCCTCGACATAATTGCTAATAAAAAATATCTGGATGTGAACAAAGAGACCGGAGACCTGTATATCGTGGAGAAAATTGACAGAGAATATATCTGTACTACCAAATCATCACTATCATGTTATCTAAGATTGGAGGTAACACTGGAAAACCCTGTCCGTATGTTCAATATAGAACTCGAAATTTTAGACATTAACGACAACGCCCCTAAATTTAGAAGAGACACGATACATTTAGACTTATCAGAGTCAACACCCGTTGGAGAGCGATTCTCCCTGAGCAATGCAGTTGACCCAGACGTTGGAAGTAATTCAGTAAAGACCTATCATTTGAGTGACAGTGAACATTTTAACATTGAAGTTCAGACTTTGAGAGATGGAACAATGTCTGCTGATTTGATTCTGAAAAAGGCTTTAGACAGAGAGCAGCAGGCTGTTCATCATCTCATACTTACTGCTGTAGATGGTGGCACACCGACACGTTCTGGCACTGCCAGCATTATTGTCCGCGTTCTAGACACGAATGACAACGCCCCAACATTTGATAAAGAGAGTTATCAAATCAGTATAATGGAGAACTCTCCTATTGGAAGCCTTGTCGTCCATGTTAATGCCACAGACATGGACGAGGGACCAAATTCTGATATAATCTATTCTTATAGTCTGTACACCTCAGAGAAGGCACAAGAAACATTTAATCTGAATCCATCCACTGGTGAGATCAATGTAAAAGGAATGTTAAATTATGAAGACGTTCAGAGTTATGACATGGAAGTTATAGCAACAGATAAAGGAGCCAATGCATTATCAGGGCAGTGTAAAATAACAATTGCAGTAAAAGACATGAATGATAATCACCCAGAAATATCTATTAAATCATTTCATAGTCCAGTCAAGGAAAGTATAGAATTAGACACTGTGATAGCAGTGATTAGTGTCAGTGATAAAGACTCAGGAAACAATGGAATAGTTGATCTCCATATTCCTAAAAATATGCCTTTCAAACTCAGAGAATCATCTGATAACTATTTTGAATTAGTAGTGTCAGAACCATTAGACAGAGAGAAGGTTCCAGAATATGACATCACATTCACAGTCACAGACAGAGGCTCTCCTCCATTATATGACAATGAAACAATGACTTTAGAACTTTTAGATGTTAATGATAATGTTCCACAGTTCCCTCAGTCATTTTATACAATACGTGTACAGGAGAATAATGCCCCTGGGGGCTTGTTAAGTTCTGTCACTGCGTTTGATCCAGATTTACATGAAAACCAATATCTGGTTTATTTCATATTAGAGAGAGAGATAGCCAATACCTCCATGTCCATGCTCTTCTCTATAAATCCAGAGAATGGCAATCTTTATGCATTAAAAACATTTGACTATGAGATTGAGAAGGAATTCCTTTTCCACATTGAGGCCAGGGACTCTGGTGTTCCTCCACTCAGCAGTAACGTGACGATTCACATTATTATTGTGGATCAGAATGACAATAAACCTGTCATAGTCTCTCCATGGCGTGCGCATGGATCAGTGGTGGAGGAAAAGATCCCACGATCAACTGATAAAGGATCTCTAATTGCCAAGGTCATAGCTTTAGACACAGACTCCCCACAGAACTCTCGGATTAGCTACCAGTTTCTACAAGTGAGTGATGCCACCTTGTTCAGTCTGGACCAATACAATGGAGAGATCCGGACTATGAGAATGTTCAGCTACAGAGATTCACGTCACCAACAGATGGTTGTTGTTGCCAAGGACAACGGGGAGCCTGCTCTCTCTGCTACAGTAACCATCAAGTTATCCACAATAGAGACTGCTGTCAAGGCCTACTCTGACATGACTGAAGTCCCTCTGGAATATGACATCTTTTCAGATTTAAACCTATATTTGCTCATCGGTCTGGGCTCAGTGTCCTTTCTCTTACTGATCACCATATTGGTCACCATCGTACTCAAGTGTCAGAAATCCAGTTACAGCAAAACAGCTCCTCCATGTAGGAACAGTGTGATCAGCAGTGAGAGGAACTCATTCAACTCAACCATTGCTGATTCCACCCTGGTCTCTAATGATGCCTACTGGTACAGTATGTTTCTAGCGGAGACCAGGAAAGGAAAGTTGGTGGTTAGACAGCCTGTGCCAAAGGGCTCCAGATACTTCGTGTCAAGTTTACCAAGGAGTACAGGAGTGACAGACACCAGCGACTCAGCAGCTTCAACTTTGCAGGTGAGAAGTCATTTTACACCTATAGCTACATGTGTTAGGCCTATCAATTTGATTTGTATTCTGTTTAATGCCATGAATATTATGGTGATTTGATTGTGTATTAAAATCCAACAACTATATCAACAACAACCACAACAATAAAACAAAGATATACATTAACAACAACAACAACAAATAATAATAATAACAACAACAACAACAATAAAAACAACAAAAACAAAAACAACAGTATACTATAAACAAATTATTATTATGATAACAACAATAATAAAATAAATAGGCTAATAACGATATAGGAACGCGCTGACCCAGCAAGGCAAGGACTCGTTTACTGACTGACCTTGCAATGCAATGACTCGTTGACACAGAAAGGATGATTGGCTGCCCCAGTAATAATTGTGATTAGGTTCAGCTTGCTTGCTTTACTCAGTCAGTGTTCTGCTTTGTTTGACCTGAGGAGCAGTGTTTTATTTTCCTCTGACTGTGCTTGTTCATGACAGTAAAAGTAAGTATGTCTGATCGTTTATTGTAGGATATGGTGCTTTCCTTTTACATATAACCGTCATGTTATATATTTGTGAATGTTTTGAACATGCAAATGTGATTATACTTTATGCTGAATTATGTTTGATGGCTGTGCTGTACCTATACTGTAGATGATTTAAATAGTATTTTGGTTTATGTAAGAATAATTTGATGATTGTTTTGACCGCACTTCTGCACAGATTTATCCAAGTAAAGAACACTCTATAAGCTCCTCTCCTGTGATAAATTTTTATCGGAGTCCATCCATAAGTGTACCAGCTCTACTCTAACAGGCCCTATAGTCCTCTATTTATATTAGTAATGATAATAATAATAGTAATAATATGATGATGATCCATATATATATATATATATATATATATATATGTATATATACACACACACACACACACACACACACACACACACACACACACACACACACACACACACACACACACACACACATTCTTTCAGCCATAATTAAATGTATTAATAAAGTCAAGCTGGTCCTTTATTTTTTATTATTAAAGGTTCAATATGACTTGCTTGATGTGTAGGCTTATGCTATGCGAAAAGTGTCGCTGTTTACTACATAAAATACTGTGCTTGTAGTCGCCATGACAGTAGCCTATACAGTAGCCTACATTTCAATGAGAAGTCTTGAGTTGTGCCACCGGACAGCTCCTGGTGCTGAAACAGCCGATTGAGAAACACGGAATGGATATTCGCTTTTTTCGGCTGATATAAAACATTTTTTTTAAATCGAGATCACAACTTACAGTTTCCAGCTGTTAACATGCGCTATTCTGGCTGAATTGATGCACTTACAGTCATACAACAATGGGGTTATTTTTAACAATGCCGTCATGGAAAAGGTACGTCTCACTCATTATTCTCCTCTCCGCTGTTCAGTACATATCGTCTTCAGTCACTCATTATTCTATACCTGAAGAAATGAAGGAAGGATCTGTTGTCGCCAATCTAGCTTCAGATTTAGGACTGGATGTTAAAACGCTCAGTAAGAGGAAGATGCGGCTTGATATAATCGCCAACAAGAAATATCTGGATGTGAACAAAGAGACTGGTGAGCTTTTCATTGTGGAGAAGATTGACAGAGAAGATTGCCCTACCAAATCATCAGCATCATGTTATCTAAGATTGGAGGTAACTCTGGAAAATCCTCTCCGTATGTTTAATATAGAACTCGAAATTTTAGATATGAACGACAACGCCCCTCAATTTCGAAGAGACGCAATACATTTAGACTTATCAGAGTCAACACCCGTTGGAGAGCGATTCTCCCTGAGCAATGCTGTTGATCCAGACGTTGGAAGTAATTCAGTAAAGACCTATCATTTGAGTGAAAGTGAACATTTCAATATTGAAGTTCAGACGTTGAGAGATGGAACAAAGTCTGCTGATTTGATTCTTAAAAAGGCATTAGACAGAGAGCAGCAGGCTGTTCATCATCTCATACTTACTGCTGTAGATGGCGGCACACCGACACGTTCTGGTACTGCCAGCATTATTGTCCGTGTTCTAGACACGAATGACAACGCCCCCACATTTGATGAAGAGAGTTATCAAATCAGTATAATGGAGAACTCTCCTATTGGAAGCCTTGTAGTCCATCTTAATGCTACAGACTTAGACGAGGGGTCAAATGCTAATATAATCTATTCATATAGTTTGTACACCTCAGAGAAAGCACAAGATACATTTAACTTGAATCCATCGACTGGCGAGCTATCAGTAAAGGGAATGTTAAACTACGAGGACGTTAGAATTTATGATATGGAAGTTATAGCAACAGATAAAGGAGCCACTGCATTATCAGGGCAGTGCAAAATATCAATTGCAGTAAAAGACATGAATGATAATCACCCAGAAATATCTATCAAATCATTTCATAGTCCAGTCAAAGAAAGTATAGAATTAGACACTGTGATAGCAGTGATTAGTGTCAGTGATAAAGACTCAGAAAACAATGGAATAGTTGATCTCCATATTCCTAAAAATATGCCTTTCAAACTGAGAGAATCATCCGATAACTATTTTGAATTAGTAGTGTCAGAACCATTAGACAGAGAGAAGGTTCCAGAATATGAAATCACTTTCACAGTCACAGACAGAGGCTCTCCTCCATTATCTGACAATGAAACAATGACTTTAGAACTTTTAGATGTTAATGATAATGTTCCACAGTTCCCCCGGTCATTTTATACTATTCGTGTACAGGAGAATAATGCTCCAGGGGCCTTGTTAAGTTCTGTGACTGCGTTTGATCCAGATCTACATGAGAACCAGTATCTTGTTTATTTCATTTTAGAGAGAGAGATAGCCAATACCTCCATGTCCATGCTCTTCTCTATAAATCCAGAGAATGGTAATCTTTATGCATTAAAAACATTTGACTATGAGATTGAGAAGGAATTCCTTTTCCACATTGAGGCCAGAGACTCTGGTGTTCCTCCACTCAGCAGTAACGTGACTATTCACATCATTATTGTGGACCAGAATGACAATAAGCCTGTCATAGTTTCTCCATGGCGTGCACATGGATCAGTCGTGGAGGAAAAGATCCCACGATCAACTGACAAAGGATCTCTAATTGCTAAGGTGATAGCTTTAGACACAGACTCCCCACAGAACTCTCGGATAAGCTACCAGTTTCTACAAGTGAGTGATGCTACCTTGTTCAGTCTGGACCAATACAATGGAGAGATCCGGACTATGAGAATGTTCAGCTACAGAGATTCACGTCACCAACAGATGGTTGTTGTTGCCAAGGACAACGGGGAGCCTGCTCTCTCTGCTACAGTTACCATCAAGTTATCCACAATAGAGACTGCTGTCAAGGCCTACTCTGACATGACTGAAGTGCCTCTGGAATATGACATCTTTTCAGATTTAAACCTGTATTTGCTCATCGGTCTGGGCTCAGTGTCCTTTCTCTTACTGATCACCATATTGGTCACCATCGTACTCAAGTGTCAGAAATCCAGTTACAGCAAAACAGCTCCTCCCTGTAGGAACAGTGTGATCAGCAGTGAGAGGAACTCATTCAACTCAACCATTGCTGATTCCACCCTGGTCTCTAATGATGCCTACTGGTACAGTATGTTTCTAGCGGAGACCAGGAAAGGAAAATTGGTGGTTAGACAGCCTGTGCCAAAGGGCTCCAGATACTTTGTGTCAAGTTTACCAAGGAGTACAGGAGTGACAGACACCAGCGACTCAGCAGCTTCAACTCTGCAGGTGAGAACTCACCTCCTGTTTTTTCAAGGCTTTCAGATGTTTACACATTCTGTGTTAATGCTGTGAAAAGGTTATGGTGCGTTGATAGAAGAATAATGTCCACAGAAGCTAAATCAACCATCACCATAATAATATCAACACATTACTACTTCTACTGTTGCCGTATCCACCACATTGTATCCATAACAAGGAGTACGGACCATTGGTCAATTTTAATAATATGGTGCTCTGATAGCAACAAATTCCCACAAAGGCAATATCAACAACCCCATATACTCATCCTGCTTTCAGAAAATAAAATGCGATAACATAAATATTAAATATATAATTTAACCGCACCAACAAAACTATAAACTAAACCAAACTAAACTATCAACTCAACTCAACTCAACTCAACTCAATGCAAATTAGAGAAGTCTGATCCCACAAGATAGGACACATTTGATATCAAATCAATCAAATGAAACATGCAAATACAGATATCTCTCATCCCTTCCCCACAGTCATAAACAAAATATCAATTGAACCAGAATTTATGTCATTAGCATATTTCACCCCCATCATTTTGCTCAACAAAATACAAAAATGGTCCCCAAACCTGTTTAAAAGTATATAGTTTACTATATGGACAGGAAAAGTAGAAATCAAGTTAATTACTGAAACAAATACTAAAACATATTGTCTACTGACTCTACTCTTCATATGAGATTAACTGTAATTTAAGTATTTGTCTTTGTATAATATGCTAAAAAGTGTGTGTGTGTGTGTGTGTGTGTGTGTGTGTGTGTGTGTGTGTGTGTGTGTGTGTGTGTGTGTGTGTGTGTGTGTGTGTGTGTGTGTGTGTGTGTGTGTGTGTGTGTGTGTGTGTGTGTGTGTGTGTGTGTGTGTGTGTGTGTGTGTGTGTGGTATGCACACACACGCACACGGTAATTGTATTTCTCTGTCTCTCTCTCTTTCCCTCTTTATCAGTTTTACGTATTTTATTCTTTCTCATGAACTCCAGTATTATTGTTATATAATTTCTAATAAATACATACATTAACAAATAACAACAACAACAACAACAACAACAATGACCAACTCATAATAGCTGTAATTCATAATGGTCAATTCGACTACTTTTTATAACATAAACTTAAGCTGGCATTTCAATTCAATTCCATTTCAACGTTTTAATACTTTAATTTTACCTACTGTATCGCGTTAGGTGCAGAGGTGTAGCCTATTATTTACGACAAGTGGCGCTATTTTCTACATAAAACACTCGGTCGTTGTCGCCATGACATAGTAATCTTAGTGAGAAATGTGAAACTGCGTAGAGGGAGTAGCCACTGGACAGCTCCCTGGTGCTGAAACAGTCTTTCTGAGATAAACGGGTCAGATTGGGACTTATAGACTTTTCAACTGAGTACAGAAAACTAACCATTTGCTCTTTGTGGAAACATGTATTATACTGGCTGAGCTGCTGCACATTTAGGCTATACCACAACAATGGTCTCGTTTTTAACAATGCCGTCATGGAAAAGGTATGTCTCGCTTATCCTTCTCCTTTCTACTGTTAGGTTCATAACGTCTTCAGTCACTCATTATTCCATACCAGAAGAAATGAAAGAAGGATCAGTTGTTGCCAATCTAGCCTCGGATTTAAGCTTGGATGTTAAAACGTTGAGTAAAAGAAAGATGCGCCTCGACATAATCGCTAATAAAAAATATTTGGATGTGAACAAAGAGACTGGAGAGCTGTATATCGTGGAGAAGATTGACAGAGAATATATTTGTGCAACAAGGTCGTCAGCATGTTATTTAAAATTTGAGGTAACACTTGAAAATCCACTACGTATATTCAATATGGAACTAGAAATATTAGATATGAACGACAACGCCCCTCAATTTAGAAGAGACGCGATACATTTAGACATATCAGAGTCAACACCAGTTGGAGAGCGATTCTCACTGAGCAATGCAGTTGACCCAGACGTTGGCGTTAATTCTGTTAAAACATATCATTTGAGTGAAAGTGAACATTTTAATATTGAAGTTCAGACAGGGAGAGATGGATCTAAGTTGGCTGATTTTATTCTTAAAAAGGCTTTAGACAGAGAGCAGCAGGCAGTTCATCATCTAATACTCACTGCTGTAGATGGCGGCACACCGACACGTTCTGGTACTGCCAGCATTATTGTTCGTGTTATGGACACCAATGACAACTCTCCTACGTTTGATAAAGAGACTTATGAAATCAGTATAATGGAAAATTCGCCAATTGGAAGCCTTGTCATCCACCTTAAAGCAACAGATTTAGACGAAGGATCAAATTCTGATATTATATACTGTTATAGCTTGTACACCTCAGAGAAAGCACAGGAAACATTTAACCTGAATCCATCCACTGGTGAGATCAATGTAAAAGGAATGTTAAATTATGAGGACGTACGGAATTATGATATGGAAGTTATAGCAACAGATAAAGGAGCCAATGCATTATCGGGGCAGTGTAAAATAACAATTATAGTTGAGGACATGAATGATAATCACCCAGAAATATCTATCAAATCATTTCATAGTCCAGTCAAGGAAAGTATAGAATTAGACACTGTGATAGCAGTGATTAGTGTCAGTGATAAAGACTCCGGAAACAATGGAATAGTTGATCTCCATATTCCTGAAAATATGCCTTTCAAACTCAGAGAATCATCTGATAACTATTTTGAATTAGTAGTGTCAGAACAATTAGACAGAGAGAAGGTTCCAGAATATGAAATCACTTTCACAGTCACTGACAGAGGCTCTCCTCCATTATATGACAATGAAACAATGACTTTAGAACTTTTAGATGTTAATGATAATGTTCCACAGTTCCCTCAGTCATTTTATACAATACGTGTACAGGAGAATAATGCTCCTGGCGCCTTGTTAAGTTCTGTCACTGCGTTTGATCCAGACCTACATGAAAACCAGTATCTCGTTTATTTCATTTTAGAGAGAGAGATAGCCAATACCTCCATGTCCATGCTCTTCTCTATAAATCCAGAGAATGGTAATCTTTACGCATTAAAAACATTTGACTATGAGATCGAGAAGGAATTCCTTTTCCACATTGAGGCCAGGGACTCTGGTGTTCCTCCACTCAGCAGTAACGTGACTATTCACATCATTATTGTGGACCAGAATGACAATAAGCCAGTCATAGTTTCTCCATGGCGTGCACATGGATCAGTCGTGGAGGAAAAGATCCCACGATCAACTGACAAAGGCTCTCTAATTGCCAAGGTCATAGCTTTAGACACAGACTCCCCACAGAACTCTCGGATTAGCTACCAGTTTCTACAAGTGAGTGATGCCACCTTGTTCAGTCTGGACCAATACAATGGAGAGATCCGGACTATGAGAATGTTCAGTTACAGAGATTCACGTCACCTACAGATGGTTGTTGTTGCCAAGGACAACGGGGAGCCTGCTCTCTCTGCTACAGTTACCATCAAGTTATCCACAATAGAGACTGCTGTCAAGGCCTACTCTGACATGACTGAAGTGCCTCTGGAATATGACATCTTTTCAGATTTAAACCTGTATTTGCTCATCGGTCTGGGCTCAGTGTCCTTTCTCTTACTGATCACCATATTGGTCACCATCGTACTCAAGTGTCAGAAATCCAGTTACAGCAAAACGGCTCCTCCCTGTAGGAACAGTGTGATCAGCAGTGAGAGGAACTCAACCATTGCTGATTCCACCCTGGTCTCTAATGATGCCTACTGGTACAGTATGTTTCTAGCAGAGACCAGGAAAGGAAAGTTGGTGGTTAGACAGCCTGTGCCAAAGGGCTCCAGATACTTCGTGTCAAGTTTACCAAGGAGTACAGGAGTGACAGACACCAGCGACTCAGCAGCTTCTACTCTGCAGGTAAGGAAACTCCTGTCAAAAGAAAGCATATAGGAATATCTACCCTGCACCAGCATCTTGAGTCACTTTAATCTAGTATCATCCAGACAAATGCAGGCTGCAGGCAATGACTCCATTGTTCCCATATCATTGGTAACAGCGTTGCTTGCAATATAAGTCGATGCTCTGCTGACCCAACGTGAATGAGAGAAAAAAAATGCCTAATAGGCCTATACTTGTGGCATTGCAGTATAAGCTCATCAAGAGGGACTGAATTTAAATGAATTTAATTTAACTTATTTTGCTTTTGAGACATTTAAAATTAACTAATCGCAGTGTCAATCGTCGTTACGCACCGGGAGCATGTGCATAAAACTCACCAAAGCATAAATCGCGCAATTAATGTGGTATATGTATAGGACGAGGACGGGGAGTCGGGACTGTTGAATGATTATCAATGAACATACGATCCTGCAAAAACGAAAGGAAACTAATGACAGCATTAATTACGCAAGTTTTTTACACAGAAGCTGTGCATTAAACCTTTTAATATAAATGTATTAGCATGTTCAGAATTAATTTTGCTTAAAAATATACAGATATATCAGATTTGTTTGTATTCCATTTTAATCAACAACAGATAATAATGCAAATAATAATGTCAATATTAGGATAATAATAATATACATTTTAACTAATACATAAAATAAATAACATTTTAATTTGATTGTGTTAGATGCAGATGTGTATGATATACAAAAGGTGGCACTGTTCTACTACATAAAACACTCTATATGGCCATTGTCGCCTTACCAAAAGTGAGAAATGTTGAAATGTGGAGTGGATTTTTATTTTTATGTACCGGTATGTGTTGTGTCCGTGTCTTATGCGTTGAAATTACACCAACAGACAGAGTGTCAATATAAAATACGTTTCGTTCAATACTGATTCTGGAGCCATGCACTGGACAGCTCCCTGGTGCTGAAACAGCCTTCTGACGGATACATTCCTTAAGAAAATGTATAAACATTTTCCTCTCTTAGTTGGAAACATGTAAGCTGAGCTGTTGCATACTTTTGTGAACTTGAATTAATCTTCATATATATATATATATATATATTCTATAGCGGATATATATATATATATATATATATATATATATATATATATATATGAAGATTATTTCAATAGATTTTAAAACAAAGACGTGCATTGATTGTAGGATATCACTGACATACCTATCAGTCGTCAAACACTATATGCCTATATTAAAACAAATAGCTCTGTGGCGGTTTTGTTTGGCCTTTAATTTTATTTAAAAACAGTTAGCTTTAAGTTTTCCTCATGAAAAGATTGGCAATCCGTCTAATGGTAAAGTAGCCTATATCAAAATAGACTACAGTAAACTTAAAAAATTTATCTATTTTTGTAATGAAGTGTCGCTGTTGATCACTTTTACATCCAGCTCACCGTGGCAGTGCGCCGAGCGGGACGGCGGATATGCAGCAGTCCTTAATCTCTCTCTAAAGCCAAGGTTTCTTTCGTTCCCATATTAGGTTACTTGTGTCATAACGCTTGGCCATCATTCTTAAAACGTACGATTATAAGCGCACGTATAGGTTATACCAAGACGGATATACAACAAAGCCTTGGAAACAATGGGGGCAGAGATCTTCCCCAAACCATGGAAGCGGTATGTCTCCATTTTCATTTTTGTCGCTTCTCTGAAAATGTCATCTTCCGTCACTCACTATTCGATTCCTGAAGAAATGGAAGAAGGATCTGTTGTCGCCAATCTAGCTGGGGATTTGGGCCTAGATGTGAAGACGTTAATTGGACGGAAAATGCGGTTAGAAATAATAGCCAATAAGAAATATCTGGACGTGAACAAAGAAACGGGGGAGCTGTATATTGTAGAGAGAATTGACAGAGAGTCTCTCTGCCCCGCCAAGACATCCTCAACCTGCTATCTGAAAATGGAAGCCATTATTGAAAACCCCAAAAGGATATTTTACATCGAATTGGAAATTATGGACATCAATGACAATGCGCCTCATTTTAGAAGAGATACAATCGATTTGGACATATCAGAAGCAACCCAGGCTGGCGAACATTTTTCTGTCAACAACGCAGTGGACCCAGACGTTGGCTCAAACTCTGTCAAAACATACATGTTAAGTGAAAGTGATTATTTTACTATAGAAATTCAAACAGGAAGAGATGGATCAAAGTTTGCCGATATAATATTGAAAAACGCTTTAGATCGTGAAACCCAGGCGGTTCATAACCTCATTCTTACTGCTATAGATGGGGGCGTCCCCTCCCGCTCGGGCACAGCCAGCATATTTGTTCGTGTACTAGACACCAATGATAACGCTCCAACATTTGACAAGGAAAACTACAACATAAATATTATAGAAAATTCTCCAATTGGAAGTCTTGTAGTTCAGCTTAACGCTACGGATTTAGACGAGGGATCTAATGGGGAAATAATGTATGCCTACAGTCTGTACACCTCAGAGAAAACACAAGAAGCATTTTATCTGAACCCCAACACCGGTGAAATCACTGTAAAAGGAATGTTAAACTATGAAGATAACAATATTTATGACATGGAAGTAATAGCAACAGACAGAGGCACAAATTCATTAACAGGACAGTGTAAATTAACAATTCATGTCGATGATATGAATGACAATCACCCCAAAATATCGATTAAATCGTTCCATAGCCCTGTCAAGGAAAATATAGAATTAGAAACAGTGATAGCAGTAGTTAGTGTTAGTGATCATGATTCTGGTGATAATGGAGTTGTTGATCTCCGGATCCCTGAAAATATTCCATTCAAATTAAAAAAATCTTCTGAAAACTATTTTGAATTAGTGGTGTCAGAACCTCTAGATCGTGAGAAGGTTCCAGAATATGACATCACATTCACAGTTACAGACAGAGGTTCTCCTCCATTATCTGACAATGAAACAATGACTTTAGAACTTTTAGATGTTAATGATAATATTCCACAGTTCCCTCAGTCATTTTATACTATACGTTTAATGGAGAATAACGCGCCTGGTGCATTGATAAGTGCCCTTACTGCAGTTGATCCAGACCTGCATGAAAATCAGTATCTAGTTTATTTCATCTTAGAGAAGGAGATAGTGAACACATCCATGTCCATGCTGTTCTCCATTAATCCAGAGAATGGTAATCTTTACGCATTAAAAACATTTGACTATGAGATTGAGAAGGAATTCCTCTTCCACATTGAGGCCAGGGACTCTGGTGTTCCTCCACTCAGCAGTAATGTTACTATTCACATCATTATTGTGGACCAGAATGACAATAAGCCAGTCATAGTCTCTCCATGGCGTGCACATGGATCAGTCGTGGAGGAAAAGATCCCACGATCTACTGATAAAGGCTCACTGGTTGCCAAGGTGATTGCCTTAGACACCGACTCCCCACAGAACTCTCGGATTAGCTACCAGTTTCTACAAGTGAGTGATGCCACCTTGTTCAGTCTGGACCAATACAATGGAGAGATCCGGACTATGAGAATGTTCAGTTACAGAGATTCACGTCACCAACAGATGGTTGTTGTTGCCAAGGACAACGGGGAGCCTGCTCTCTCTGCTACAGTTACCATCAAGTTATCCACAATAGAGACTGCTGTCAAGGCCTACTCTGACATGACTGAAGTACCTCTGGAATATGACATATTTTCAGACATAAACCTGTATTTGCTCATCGGTCTGGGCTCGGTGTCCTTTCTCTTGCTGATCACCATATTGGTAACCATCGTACTCAAGTGTCAGAAACCTAATTACAGCAAAACAGCTCCTCCCTGTAGGAACAGTGTGATCAGCAGTGAGAGGAACTCAACCATTGCTGATTCCACCCTGGTCTCTAATGATGCCTACTGGTACAGTATGTTTCTAGCGGAGACCAGGAAAGGCAAGTTGGTGGTTAGACAGCCTGTGCCAAAGGGCTCCAGATACTTTGTATCCAGTTTACCAAGGAGTACATGTGTGACAGACACCAGTGACTCAGCAGCTTCCACTTTACAGGTAGGAAGAAAGACCAGTTAAAACCTTTTACACATTATCCTGAGCCAACTTTAATCAACTATCATTTTGACAATTTTATCAAGAGTGGACAATTCGGGTAAATTGTCAAATTATTACCTCTAATTTCCAACAAAATTAAAGTGTTTAAGTTTTCCAAATAGGTGACAATCAGGAACAAAATAAAACAGACAAAAACAATATCCCCTATACGGAAGGGAAACCATGCATAAACGGCAATACATACACTCAATGCAATACATATTGTGCATAACCAAGACAGATTTAATTTTAATGCATGATCAGAAAGTATGCTATATAAAATACACAAGTATATCAGATTAGCATGAATTACATTTTAATAGTGCGTGGAAAATTACAGGAATGACTTACTTACACCTGTGACCTGTGATGTGATGATTGATTAGCTTCTCTGCAAAGGAAAACCCTGTTGAAACAAAATATTCATATTTTACTAAAATCCTCATCAAACTTTAATAAATATAATCCAGTCACTACTGTACAGTTTCCATATTATTGGTTGTCATTTTGGTGATTTGGAATACGCTGACCCACTGAATGCACTCGTGGCCCTATGTAACAAGCCCATACGAGCGGGCCTGAAATTAAATATTAACATTTTCATAGATAAATTGTAAATTGTAAAATGATGAACCATATTTTATATCAAATAATCTCAAATAGGTTGGTGTTGTGAGTCAATCTCGTTATGCGCAATTGTTTACGCACATGGAGCTATGCGTAAAACTCGACATATAGCGTACATATAGCGACTGTGGCATAAAGAGGGTTGTTCTAGAATTATCAATGATAGTCAACAATAAAAACTGAAATTGAAGGGGAGAAAAAACCCACAAAATACAGCAAAAACGAAGAAAATCAAATCTAACAAAAACAATATCCATTACGCATGGCCTTTACGCACGGGGAGCTATGCATACGACAGAGATATGATGATGTGATATGATGATGAATTAGCATGATAAGAACGCAAGCTATATAAAACAAGCAACATTGTGGTAATAGCGAGATGGACAGACTATTAAATATTGGTTTAAACTAAAAAAAAGTACAATACGATTGTCAGGAAGTAGGCATATATTAAAACAGCAGCATATGTTCATATTTTCAACTGAACTGTGGTTGTATTTTCGGTTTATATAATATAATTAGCCTATACAACATTATGTCAATATCGAGGCCTTCATTTCTACCTCCATAACGTATCCACTGTGTAGTCTACTAGTCTTTGTCGTAAGTCTTACCCAAAGTTTTTATTTAGTTTTTTGTTCCCGAGTCCAAAGTAAACAGGGTTTTGGGGCGTCGCTGCTCACCGCGAAAACACACCAGTCAGTGAGGTTACCATGCGCATGCGAGTTGATTGTATGGCTCTGGAAGCAACACATTTCATTTGCACTCGGTATTGTTATCACAAAGAGCCTGCGCGCTACACGGTTTTCCCCTGGCTTCACGCACGGAATGTACACAATGGTTTACCACATTTTTCAAACGTCTTGCAGTTGGTACGTTTCTCTATTTTTGCTTTTTTCTGCAGCCACATACACGGCAGCTTCAGTAATTCACTATTCTATTCCCGAAGAAATGGAGGAAGGCTCTGTCGTTGCGAATTTGGCTGCTGACTTGGGCATTGACGTGAAGACCCTGATTAAACGAAGAATGAGGATAGATGTAGTTGCCAATAAAAAATATCTCGACGTTAACAAGGAAACAGGAGAACTGTACGTTCTAGAAAGGGTGGACAGGGAATATTTATGCACCCTTATGCACACTTGCTTTCTTAAATTGGATGCCACCATTGAAAATCCACTAAGAATGTTTAACTTTGAGATAGAAATCACAGATGTTAATGACAACGCCCCACATTTTCGACGCGGTACAATGCAGTTGGATATCTCGGAATCTACACCCGTTGGAGAGCGTTTCTCATTGAATAATGCTGTGGACCCAGACGTTGGAACGAATTCTGTGACCAACTACCATTTAAGCTTAAGTGACCATTTTGCTATTGAAATTCAGGCTGGAAGAGATGGATCGAAATTTGCTGACTTAATTTTGAAAAAGGCTTTAGACAGAGAAAAGCAGACTGTACATAATTTAATACTTACAGCTGTGGATGGCGGGGTTCCAACACGCTCTGGTACCGCCAACATTGTTGTTAGGGTGCTCGACATCAACGACAATGCTCCTATATTTGACAAAGATAGGTACAAAATAGAGATAATGGAAAATTATCCTATTGGCAGTCTTGTAGTTAAACTAAATGCCACTGATTTAGATGAGGGCTCAAATTCGGATATTGTTTACTCTTATAGTTTATACACATCAGAGAAAACACAAAACACATTCACATTGAATTCGGATTCCGGTGAAATTAGAGTGAGAGAAATGATTAATTATGAGGATTTAAATACTTATGATATGGAGGTTATAGCAACAGATAAAGGTCAACATTCCTTATCTGGACAGTGTAAATTAACCATTTTAGTGACCGATATGAATGACAACCACCCAGAAATCTCCATTAAATCATTTCAGAGTCCTATAAAAGAGAGTGCACCATTAGACACAGTGATAGCAGTAGTTAGTGTGAGTGACAAAGATTCTGGTGATAATGGAATAGTTGATCTTAAAATTCCTGATAATATGCCATTTAAATTGAGAGAATCATCTGAGAACTATTTTGAATTGGTAGTTTCAGAACCGCTAGACCGTGAGAAGGTTCCAGAATATGACATCACTTTCACAGTCACAGACAGAGGTTCTCATCCATTATATGACAATGAAACAATGACTTTAGAACTTTTAGATGTTAATGATAATGTTCCACAGTTCCCTCAGTCATTTTATACAATACGTGTACCAGAGAATAATGCTCCTGGGGCCTTGTTAAGTTCTCTAACTGCAATTGACCCTGACCTCCATGAAAATCAATATCTAGTTTATTTCATTTTAGAGAAGGAAATAATAAACACCTCCATGTCCATGTTGTTTTCCATTAATCCGGAGAATGGGAATCTATACGCATTAAAAACCTTTGACTACGAGATTGAAAAGGAGTTCCTCTTCCACATTGAGGCCAGGGACTCTGGTGTTCCTCCACTCAGCAGTAACGTGACTATTCACATCATTATTGTGGACCAGAATGACAATAAGCCTGTCATAGTTTCTCCATGGCGTGCGCAAGGATCAGTGGTAGAGGAAAAGATTCCCAGATCCACTGATAAAGGTTCACTGGTTGTCAAAGTGATTGCATTAGACACCGACTCCCCACAGAACTCTCGGATCAGCTACCAGTTTCTACAAGTGAGTGATGCCACCCTGTTCAGTCTGGACCAATACAATGGAGAGATCCGGACGATGAGAATGTTCAGTTACAGAGATTCACGTCACCAACAGATGGTTGTTGTTGCCAAGGACAACGGGGAGCCTGCTCTCTCTGCTACAGTTACCATCAAGTTATCCACAATAGAGACTGCTATCAAGGCCTACTCTGACATGACTGAAGTGCCTCTGGAATATGACATATTTTCAGACATAAACCTGTATTTGCTCATCGGTTTGGGATCAGTGTCCTTTCTCTTACTGATCACCATATTGGTCACCATCGTACTCAAGTGTCAGAAACCCAATTACAGCAAAACGGCTCCTCCCTGTAGGAACAGTGTGATCAGCAGTGAGAGAAACTCAACCATTGCTGATTCCACCCTGGTCTCTAATGATGCCTACTGGTACAGTATGTTTCTAGCAGAGACCAGGAAAGGAAAGTTGGTGGTTAGACAGCCTGTGCCAAAGGGCTCCAGATACTTTGTATCCAGTTTACCAAGGAGTACATGTGTGACAGACACGAGCGACTCAGCAGCGTCCACCCTGCAGGTAAGGGAATAAAACAAAACATAATAATCTTTTACCTGCTGTTAAATGCTAAGATCCTAGACCCAAGGACAGCCAAGAAGCAGGCCGTTTAGGACAAAAGTAAAATAGTTCAGTTGAAATATATATCCAGTAAGCCCACATATAAACACAAAACTATACCTATATCAACCTGAGCCAATTACCCTCTAACCTAAAATAATATACGGTGCACAATACAACATGAATGAAACCCAAAAAGGTTCATTTATAAAACAAAACATCAGTCTGAAGTTCACGATGCCGGTGCCCGGGTCTTTTTCCTTCTTCCATTGAGACCCAGATGGGGTCAATTGACAACATCGACCCCTATCCAGTCTGGGCTCTTGACGTATGTATACCGGCTGTGAAACGCTGTGTCATTGCAGGGCATCCATCTGCACTTTTGTCATTACACTGCCCGCTACTGGTCCGCGGGAAGGGGTCAGGCCTCAGGTAGCCCACCAGGTGGGATATAGCGATGGCCACGCTAATCAGCAAAGAAACACAGGCACTCCCCCACCGTGCAATTGTCTAGTATACTGTTCTGTTGACTGTTTTACCAACCATAGTAGATTCCACCCTGGTCTCAGATGCCTACTGGTACAGTCTAATTCTAGCAGAGGTCGGTATAGTTAGACAGCCTGTTCCAAAGGGCTTTGGGATGCATTGTGTTCAGTATACCTTCAGTGTACAGGAATGACAGGAAGTATAGTGACTCAATGAGCAGCTTCAGTTTGGCAGGTAATAAACTAATCCACCTTGTTCTCCAACCATAATGTATGGATTGCACACAGAAATATTGAGGGACCATCCACAAAATATTATCATACTTCATTTAAAGAAAGTTAGCCATCATCAAAAGCTTTCATTAATTACATCCATTGTCAACATCCTGATGTCTGGTGTAAATGTAATTATAAAATATAACCAGGGCCAGAGAACACAAAGGGCCCTGAGATAAACCTAATAATATTCAGGTTATCCCATGTCTCACTTTTTAAAGTTAAGCAAACAAACAAACTACTAACTAAAACCAGACCACATGTCTTGTCTTCCAACCAATCACGTTGATTCAGAAATTTGATTGGCTGTTGATTGAATTGGCAATACACTATTTGCATTTGGTTTAAGCAATTATTTCTAAGCGGAGACATGGAAAACATGTAAAAAACAAACATAAAGAAGGCTATATGATATGACTATACAACACAAATTAAATGATCGGTTTTCACAGATGAAGTAAACAAATAAGGTGGGAGACCACTACACACACACAACAACTAACTTCAAAGTGCCACATTTATAAATGATCAACACGGATACAATGAAGTATAATTTCAATGCGCAAACTTAATGAAAAAATAAAGGGAGGCCTGACGACCGAAAGCTTGCAATAAATCCATAACGTTTCGGTCCCTCCAGAGTCCAGACCTTCAGGAATATAGGTTGCACAATCGCCCTCTTCAGCACCATGGACAGCGAAGGGGGATAGTTGAGGGAGAGGAGAAAAAGAGTGAAACACAGCAGCAGCCACCAATAATTGTTCAATGTGACGTCGATCAATTATGTCAAAATTACGTGCAGGTAACAGCATCAATAGGCCTACATGGCAGTTGTTCAATATAAACATACCTTATTAAATCACCTTTCTGTTGAGCTGAAGCTCATAAGGGCAAGGCTAACACTGTCCTTTCATTAACTGCGAGATATCTGTGGGCTGTGGCTGGGATGCAACAAGTTCTCACATGTTGCCAAACTTGCCATGCCTCTGTTACTTGTTAGTAACTCTCTGCCACTCACATTAACGCGGAATGGCAAGCAATAGCCACCCCTTAATCAGGCCATTGTCCCCATGTTCTACATTTATACTCAGATGTGTCAAATAAATGATCATGCTTTATTGCATGAAACATTTTCTTCCACCCAAAATGACAAATATGAACAGCTATTGATAACTATGTTAATTTACACATGGATTACGCACAGATATCTATGCGTAAAATAAAAGTCGTTATTATAAATCAAATCTATAGTTTAGCAAGCATAATCTTTCATTAACTTTTTTCTATTCTTACAGGCTCATAACCGGTTAAGGCTACTGTCCTATGTTACTTTCTTCTTGTAGTACAAAATATGCCACAATTCAGTCCGTTTTTAGATTTGTTCCTCAAGTTCAAGTTCAATAGCACAAAAACACCAACGCATACTAACATCGGTAAAATGCTTTTCAGTTTCACACAGCCACCGGCCACATGTCCTAGTGTGGAAAGCCTCGTTTGTATTCCAAACTAGCAAATTAAATTAACGTAGTCTACTCTGTATCCTGTAATACGAGGGCGCGCGCACACATACACACACACACACACACACGCACGCGCGCGCACACACACACACACACACACACACACACACACACACACACACACACACACACACACACACACACGCACACGCACACGCACACGCACGCAAGGCTTCCGTATCCGTTCGAGACAAGCACCGGAAGTCCGGAGCAGCAACCTTCGCATAGAGTATTAAAGGGTCCTTCGTCATCGTCGTCACGGGTCACGGTGATTGGTTAAAGTAATTAGGAAGATTTTTGTGGGCGGCTCCTGGTCTTCTCGAAAGCATCTATCCATTTGAAAGGGTGCACATTGTGGTGTGACGCTGTCACGCTGAGCTACAATTTACAAGATTTGTTCTCACACCAACATCGGAATCAGAACGTTTTGGCGTGGATTTTGGAACGGGGCCTAAATATAATGCACTCCACCATAATGGCGCATCGCTTCCTTCAGTCATCATCTTGGATATGGTATGTGTTGCGCTTCCTCGTTCTTGCTGCCATCATAGACACAACCTCTGCTGTTACTCACTATTCTATTCCTGAAGAAATGGAGGAAGGGTCCGTTGTTGCAAATCTAGCATCTGATTTGGAATTTGACCTGAAGACGTTGAATAAAAGAAAAATGCGTATAGATTCTGTCGTGTCAAATAAAAAATATCTCGATATAAACAAAAACACCGGAGAGCTGTATATATTGGAAAAGATTGATCGAGAACTTTTGTGCCCCTCGAAGACAATTACGTATTGCTTTCTTAAATTGGATGTTACAATCGAAAACCCAATACGAATGTTCAACATTGAGGTGGAAATCATGGATATTAATGACAACGCTCCACATTTTCGACGAGGAACGATGCATTTGGATATATCGGAGTCAAGCCCCGCTGGAGAACGTTTCTCGTTGAACAACGCAGTAGATCCAGACGTTGGATCTAATTCTGTTAATGACTACCATCTGAGCACAAGCGAACATTTTGGGATTGAAATTCAGACCGGAAGAGATGGGACCAAGTTTGCTGACTTTATTCTGAAAAAGGGATTAGATAGAGAGAGGCAAGCTGTTCACAATTTGATACTCACTGCTGTAGATGGCGGCGTACCAGCGCGCTCTGGTACCGCCAACATAATTGTTCGCGTGTTAGATATAAATGACAACGCCCCTACATTTGGTAAAGAAATGTATCAAGTGGATTTGATGGAAAACTCTCCAATAGGCAGTCTTATAATTAAAGTCGAAGCCTCTGATTTAGATGAGGGATCTAACTCCGCTATTGTTTACTCCTATAGTTTGTATACATCAGAGAAAACGCAAAACACATTCAGCTTGAATCCAGATAATGGGGAAATCAGAGTTAAAGAGTTGGTTAATTATGAGGATTTTAAGACTTATGAAATGGAAGTTATAGCCACTGACAAAGGGTCAAATCCCTTATCTGCACTGTGTAAATTAACAATAGCAGTGACTGATATGAATGACAACCACCCAGAAATCTCCATCAAATCATTTCAAAGTCCTATAAAAGAGAATGCACCATTAGACACAGTTATAGCAGTAGTTAGTGTGAGTGATAAAGATGCAGGTGATAATGGGGTAGTTGATCTTAAAATTCCCAATAATATCCCATTTAAATTGAGAGAATCATCCGATAACTATTTTGAATTAGTAGTGTCAGAACCTTTAGACAGAGAGAAGGTTCCAGAATATGACATCACTTTTACGGTGACAGATAGAGGTTCTCCTCCATTATCTGACAATGAAACAATGACTTTAGAACTTTTAGATGTTAATGATAATGTTCCACAGTTCCCTAAGTCATTTTATACGATACGTGTACCGGAGAATAATGCTCCTGGGGGCTTGTTAAGTTCTCTTACTGCATTTGACCCTGACCTCCATGAAAACCAGTATCTGGTTTATTTTATTTTAGAAAAAGAAATAGTCAACACTTCCATGTCCATGCTGTTCTCCATCAACCCTGAAAATGGAAACCTCTATGCTTTAAGAACCTTTGACTATGAGATTGAAAAGGAGTTCCTCTTCCACATTGAGGCCAGGGACTCTGGTGTTCCTCCACTCAGCAGTAATGTTACTGTTCACATCATTATTGTAGACCAAAATGACAATAAGCCTGTGATAGTCTCTCCATGGCGCCCACATGGCTCAGTTGTGGAGGAAAAGATCCCACGGTCAACTGACAAAGGATCTCTAATTGCTAAGGTGATAGCTTTAGACACAGATTCCCCACAGAACTCTCGCATTAGCTACCAGTTTCTACAAGTGAGTGATGCCACCTTGTTCAGTCTGGACCAGTACAATGGAGAGATCCGGACTATGAGAATGTTCAGTTACAGAGATTCACGTCACCAACAGATGGTTGTTGTTGCCAAGGACAACGGAGAGCCTGCTCTCTCTGCTACAGTTACCATCAAGTTATCCACAATAGAGACTGCTGTCAAGGCCTACTCTGACATGACTGAAGTGCCTCTGGAATATGACATCTTTTCAGACATAAACCTGTATTTGCTCATCGGTCTGGGTTCAGTGTCCTTTCTCTTATTGATCACCATATTGGTCACCATCGTACTCAAGTGTCAGAAATCCAATCCCAGCAAAACGGCTCCTCCCTGTAGGAACAGTGTGATCAGCAGTGAGAGGAACTCATTCAACTCAACCATTGCTGATTCCACCCTGGTCTCTAATGATGCCTACTGGTACAGTATGTTTCTAGCAGAGACCAGGAAAGGAAAGTTGGTTGTTAGACAGCCTGTGCCAAAGGGCTCCAGGTACATTGTGTCCAGTATTCCACGGAGCACAGGAATGTCAGAAACTAGTGGTTCAGCACCTTCAACTTTGCAGGTGAGAATTGCTCTATAAAAAAATCCAACATTCTATATCCAACATCTAATATTGGAAACTGATTCATTCAAGGTTTCACCCAAAACCCCAAACTAATTTCATTAATATAAATATTATTTTGCTCTGGACCTACCTAAATAATAATCCTAATGTCAGTGACCATATTATGCACAATGATAACTAACAGCGCCAAGTAAAGATGGGATTTGTGTCCTAAAAAACAATGACTAACACATCAGAATAGTAGCCTATTTACATTTCTAGAGTTTCTAATTTCATATACTGATTCAGTCAAAGTAGTCTGTACAAAATATTTGCTAGACTATAGGCTGCTTATTGCTGCTTTTGCAACTCTTTAGATTTTACACACTTTTTTGAATTCTTGTTCAAACAGTTTTTTTCTTTAACCCATTTAGACCTGACGTCGAAATCAAAAAACGTTCGCTCTGAAAGAATATATATTCAAAGATGTGTGCCGCATTTTTAAGATTTTTCAAAAATAGCAGACCTACAAGCTCGTAGCGTGCCACTCAATGGTGCGCTATGAGCTTGTATAGATCTGCTATTTTTCAATAGCTAAAGTATAACATAATGCTTAGTTTAAACACCAAAAGGGGTTCCTGCCCAGAATGGGTAAGGACTGCATTAAAAATTTACCCAATATTGTGTTTTTCAACACACTTTGTATTCATATTACATTTTTCAAATTATTCTTGCGGACCAGTGATCAATCACTATTTCACTGGTTGTGAAAGTGAATTGCCTTCTCCTTTCTCCTCTCCAGCTGCCATATACCTGCTACTAAAAGCCTCACTAATTTGTTCTGACTGGTTGAGTGACATGGTGGTGTGTGACTTTGGCCTGTAGCCTAGATTTTAGTACAGCAAACATGCCTGCATTGCTACAGTCACTGACAAAAATGAGAATATACAGTAGCTAATATTGTGTGTATGTGTGTATATGCATGCGCAGACATAAACATATAACAAACAGCTAAATGATGCTGGGCATATACAGTAGGTTGATAGTCTGCATCTCTTTTTTTTGGCTGTTTTTCTCTCCTGACCCAGTATTTATGCTGAACTCCACTTTACTGCACATTTCTTTCTGCAATCTTTCTACAGTGTTTGCCAGATATACTGTATGTAAATGTATACATAGGGGGCGGCATAAGGGCACTGCTTTCATGTTCAGAGCTACCTACGTTTTGGGTGGTTGGGGGAGATGACACTTACACACTTACACTTACACAAGTGAATTTGGTTGGCACCTAACCAAAACATTTTTATATCAAGCAAGCACATCGTCCTCTTCTGTGCTTGACAGGGAAGCACAGCATTGCTGCGAATGGAAAGTCCATTCTATATGTGGTATTTCTATGCTACATGCAGCCTTATACACTATGTTACAGCAGCAAGAGCCAACTTTGATGTGGTCTAGTTTGTAGTGTATGTATGAGTCCTGCCACACCCCTTCTCTGTGGTGCATAGGGCTACTGTACGTCCCCTGCTTATACATTACCTCACTCAATTGTGGGAGAGAAAGCAGGAGAAAGTGTGCTGCAGGGTCAGGGTATTTGTGTAGAGCTTGCTTTTGCATTGATCCAGTACCCCTGTTTGAAACACTGGACGCTATACAGTGCACCTGCAACTTGAAAATCAGCTATTTCTATATGCCAATGTCCTGTGTGTGTGTGTGTGTGTGTGTGTGTGTGTGTGTGTGTGTGTGTGTGTGTGTGTGGCGTGCAATCTAAAACAGTTTAACTGTTTGTTTGACTCTTTCTTACCTTTCCAGAATTACATGCTGACATGATTGTTTTCAATGTTCCTATATCTGCTATTAATACTATGTCTCTTTGTTTTGTTTTTTATATGCCCCAAGACAAAGGTTTATATTCTATTGATAGTGCCTTGACATACTGTATATAAAAAAGACAAAGTAGTGTTAATTCATACACTTCTCAGTGTTAATTTAACTTAAATAATTCACATTTCCACTTCCAGACTTTAAATCAATTAACACTTGATTTTGGATTTTACTGCGTAGACATACACATGAGTTTCATTTTTTTGTTATTGCAATGAGCTCACCATTGGACTGCTTGTTTCTTTTCTCCCCACCAAAGTACCCTAAATGAGGGAAGTCCACTCTGCAGCTGGAGGTATGCAGGAGTCTCACACTCCCCCATCCTGGATTTATAACCTTTTGAATGATGTTTTTTTTTCTCTCTCTTGTCTTTTCCCCCTCTTTCTGTTGTCTTGTTCCCCCTCCATTCCTCTCAAAGGAGGAGCTTTTGTGATTTGCAAAAGATCATTCAGTCCAAATCTAATATTAGCCTGAGCTCCTGTGCTGTATTACTTTTCTATTTGAGCAGCCTCATGGTTACTCTAACTAACTATACTAACTAACTGACTAACTTGACCTCAATGCCACTACTAAACTGGTCTGTCTAATTTAATTGCATAACCAATGAGCGCTACTGCTATAGGTGCTGTGCTGTCAGAAAGAATACATGCAGTTGGTGCTGCAGTGCAAATCTCTTTTTTCCTTTGTACTTAGAATGTGACACACACACCACGTCACAAGAACGTAGTCTGGATTATTCTCATAACATTGATTGAGCCCAGGGGCCAAAGAGCAGAGGCAATAATATTAACGATGCTGATTATAATAATGATAATCTGTGCTCTGTTTATCAGGGGATCAAGCAAAAGTGGGAATACAGTGTAACCATACAGTATGAACCCTAGCATTAATAATCTATTCAAAATAGGCAAGCGATCAGATTTGGTGTAGAGGGAAAAAGAGCAGGCCAAGCACAAAGATAACCCCTGTCAATTAAGAATTAATTTTCTATTAATAGAGGGTTTAAGTGGTTACAGGGTTTCAAGGTACATGTCCTCCCAAGAGATTACCTTTTTGTATCAAACAGACTCACACTGAGTTGACTGCAGCTAGTCTCTGAGCTACAAACCTGTCCCCTGGGCTCACAGTATGACCATTATTTAATCAAAAATAAAGCTAATGTGAAATTCATTAATCACAACCTTTTTAAACCCTCACTGATGCACCTGTGAGGTGTTGCTTCTCCCTGGCCTTGATATTTTAACAATTTATGTGAACATTATGATAAATCAAGGCTATTTAAATTCAGTTTTTTGTGCTTTCAAAAACACCCCTGTGCATGTGAAATTAATCTATGTCCATCCTTTATATTTCCATCACTATACAGATTAGGAATATGTATTGTCTGCGAATTAATGTGGGATTGATTGTTGTGTTTTTTGTGTGATTAGATGGTTTAGAACTAGACTGAGTGTTGATATGCTGAGATCATGACACTTGTGAATTTCTGTTTTCTGCAGTGTGATTTGTGACCCAGTTCTTTGTGCAGGGGAGACGCAAAGTGAAACAAACCAATCACCCACCCAGTTACCTAGCAACCACTCTCCCTCACATAATATCGGAGCATGGTATTCATTGATATAGACCCACCACCGCATCACTACATGTTCAAGGGCCTGCCCCAACCCTACCCACTCTGTTGTTCTGCCTGATGCCCCTGTCTGACTCGACAGATCTCGGCTGCATGAGGCATGTCAAGAGTCTGGCCAATCTCAAGGCTGTCTGGATCCCGCCCAAATTTGTCTAATTTTATTTTTTTCATTTTCAGGCATCTACCATCAGCAGCAGCAGTTCCGCAGCATTATAAGGCCCCTTTCCAAGCATTGGAGTGCCATGCGGTGCCCCAGAGAGGGGACAGGAGAAGCCCCATGCCGTTTTACCAAACACCTTTTGACCCTTGACCTGGTCCCATGCTACTATCACGTATTACTGTCATGCCCAAGGACCACAAGACACTATGGTGACTCCCCCTACCCAAAGTAAACCCTGACTCCCTCCTTCCCCGGCCCCATGCCAATCTTACTATAAGCACATGTTTAACCAATCAACACAATATTCCTGTCCATTTATCATGCATGACAATACTCTGCATGGCTGCAACCCATCAGTCTACTGTAGGCCTTTGATATAAATCATACTTCAGTGGAGAAAACACAAGGACAAAGACTGCACAATAAATTGCGTATGGAATGGAAATTTGAAGAAGCTACAAAATGGAGTAATAGAGCGGACACAGGAATGTTGAACTGCCTTCATAAGGGACTGAATCCCCTCTTGCAAAACTAATGTTTTTTCAACTTTTATTTTTCTTGTTCTACTGGCGCATCCTTGTGGGATTACATAATAAAGTAAAGAAAAAAGGGAGGGAAACGGCACAAGAATCTACAAAATGTGAGAAAAGTATCAATGGAGATTTTGAAAGTACAAGATAAAGGGAATCAGTGTTGTGTAAATGTGGTAGCTTTTAGCATATGTTGTGTATTTTGTGCTTTATATGCGTGTGCCATGCCTAAATATGTGACGGACGGAATAGGTTCCATTAATCAGCTTATCAGGCAACAAAGAGTGAGTTTCTGCATGCGGTATTCAAGACGCTTTTAGGGTAAACATGATATTGAACAAGCCATTGTCTCAATTTAGGCCTCATTGTCAAGATTTGGAGGAAGAGTCCATTGTGACGAGACAATGGTGGTGAACTAAAGCTAAACAATGTACTAGTAGGACATCGCAAATACATTTTGTCTTCTAGGAAGAATACAATATATTTTCATGGTTAGTGAGGTGTGGAATTTAGCATTTAGCATTTTTCTTTTTACATCAAAAGTGTAAATGAACATTGATAACATGATTTCATTCCAGTGTGTGAAGAAATGAAATTCAACACAAATTACAAGATCCCATTCACTGCCAAATTGCTAAGAGATCGATTCACTTGCCAAAATGGCTGTGTTGTAATGAGTATGACAATTTGAAATGAGCACAACTCTGAATATTCCATTGGGTCTTTCAGTCTGGACTGATTGATTCCTCATAATAACTATGTCCATATATGATGATGTATTTTTGGTTTTATGATAAACTATTGGTGCTCCTGAATATCAAAGTGTTAACATGTCATACATTTGAAAACAGAACTGCACGCAATTACAAAGCCTTATGTTTTCTTTAATATAGGCCTACTGAAAATGTATAAATGTGAGCTATATCAGTGAATGACTGAATTACTTTAATACAACATTTTACTTATACTTATTATTATGTTTTTAATGCTTTATGCTTTAAGTAAAAAAAGTGATGACGTGCAATGATAATTATGGTGTAATGGCAAAACAATCCAAAATGATGTGACCAAAATTCTGATCATGAACTCACTCTCACTCATCCATTGTACAAAGTTATTTTGTATTTTAAGGCAAGCATACAGTTACTTCATGTACAGTAAAATATTGATGGTACAGTATGTAAGTTATGTGTGAGCATTATCGTATGGTGATCTGTTAAAAGTAACGGTATAGAATATTACACTTGATGAACATTACACCTGGATGTCTTTGAGTTTTCTGTACACCTTATCTTGTGACAGCTGTAGGCCATGTTGCTCAGTCTAACAAGTAAGTCATTAGTGGGGCAATATTGAGTTTATTGCTTCAGTAATTTCATAATTACATTTATTCTTTAACATCTACAATCTAAACCTAAACCTTATTTAGCTAAAGACTATATAGATTTACATTTTGTTGTATATACTTATGGAGCCATGCCTGTTTTGAATAGGACTTCAATAGGACTTACAGTTAAAGATGTTGAAGAGTCTCCATGAGATTAACTTCTGGTCCATAATATGACTGTCCATAGTTTTATTTCATCACCTGCAAAGGGGGAGGAAGAAACACAATGTTGAAAATAAGCACATCACCTTAGTCTTGTTGAACCAAAGATCTGACTCGATGCAACAATGTTGTATGAATAGACAAACAATTATTTTGGCCCAAAATCAAGAGAGATGAAATCATCCATTACCATCTTGCATTGTCAAAATGCTGTCGCTTATACTTTGGCTTTACTAAGTTATTTTACTGTGTATTGGTTTCCTGACTCATCTGCTTATTAATGGATTTCATGACCTGATTTATTGTGGTTTGATCAAAATGATGACCCTTGGGATCATAGCAGCTGCCTTGCTTTTTCTTGGCAGTTGCAGGCACACAGGATGTCTGTTCTGTTCCTCAATACTTGGATACCAGAAAATAGAGATACTAAAAGCTAAAATCAAAACAATAGTTATATAATATGCTGAACTTAACATGTATTAAACATATTGGAATGATTAGAATTTAGATTTCATCATCACAGTAACAAAGTACATTTACTTGAGTACTGTACTTAAGTATTTTTTTCGAGTATCTATTGAATATTCATATTTTTGAATACACTATTCAAATGCATATCAAATACATTATGTCATTATAATGTAAATGGCTAATTATTAACGTAATTGTCCTTTTTATGACAACACTGTTGTGTTGTGTAAAAGTTCTGCCTCTCCCTGCATTGGTCTGTTAGAAAATACACAGAACACTGTCCAAACAATTGCAGTTAGTCCAAGTCCAAGTTTTAGCTTTCAACCAACACTCAAGTTAATGCACACAAGACACAATACAATAATATGGTTGGCAATATCCTGCAAATGGGCTTTGTAACCCAGGGCAAAAGTGTGTCACTCTGCTTCAGTGACAACATATCTCTCCTTGTGCCAGTAACACATAGTCCAGGACAGCAGAGCCCTATTCACTGCCCAATGTGCCCATTACTGTCAGCAGAAATGCCATTGTGTGTGTGTGTGTGTGTGTGTGTGTGTGTGTGTGTGTGTGTGTGTGTGTGTGTGTGTGTGTGTGTGTGTGTGTGTGTGTGTGTGTGTGCGTGCGTGCGTGCGTGCGTGCGTGCGTGTACCCACAAGTACAATATTACTTATAAGGTTCTCAACATCAACAGTACATAAGATGGATATTGAATAGTCACAAATTTGTAGTATCTTTAAGATTTGACATCATTGCAGTCTTTTAAGAAGGTTGGCAGTTCAATGACAATAGGCTAGTTGTGACATGTTTGATCCCACAAAGTAACAAGGAAGGAAGAAATCCATATGGAATAGTTTAAAAGCACAGGCTGCTATGGATGTTGCACCCACTAGGTTCCTGGCTGTTCTGTTGCAGCCTCGCATAGCCAGCCTTCATCTGCCTTTGCAATGCATATTGCCCCAGGCAGATTAAGTCAAATATGGGGTGGGACATTGCAAAAAAATAAAAACTCTAATACTGAGAGGGACAAGACTAATATCCACACAGTGATATTAGTATCGATACGTGAGGCTTATAGTTCTGTGGAGCACAGATGATGGCAATTTTGCACATTTAATTTGGGACCCCCTAAATTATAAACTGTGCTGCTCATCCAAAAAGGCATGATCATTACAAATAGGACATCACTAAAGGGAAATAGACAGGCGTTCCAGTCATAGAATGCCACCAGTTATATATACTATAATAGCAGAGAGCACAGAAATGTGAACAAACACATTTCTTTAGGAGTTTTAGCTCCTTTCAATATCTAATGATCTCTCTGGTTCTTTGCTGGCTCTGTTGATGCATGTTGTCAATATTGACCCGTTGTACTTCCACCTCTTTCCTTTCCTTTACCTCAACCTCATTTTACCATGGCCTTTGGCTTAAATATGCCAATGACTTCACTGATGCATCTGGTGAATGATATAGTCACGTTCTGATTAAATGGCAGGGGATGTATACCTTTTGTTTGCAATAATTATGCATTATTATGAGATAGAGGAACAGTTGGTGGCTGAGACACTAACAACTCTGTACTCAGCCACTGGGTTTGTCGACTCCATCTATGATCTATATGCCAATGCAACCTCCCTATGCTGATGCCGCTGGAGGCAGAGTGGTGCTACTGTACTGCCAGTGTGTCGATGACAAGGACACAGGAACCCCAGTGATGATGTAGAACTCTAATTGACTCCTGCACTGCTCAGAAGGGACCAACCCGGAGCTCACACACTCCTCCAGCATGTGGGGGGGCCACCTTGAAGGCAAGTATCCTGCACCGACCAAAGTAGAGGGTGTGCATGCGCCATACAGTCACAGTCACAGCAGTGCACGCATGCACACACGCACACGCACACGCACACGCACACACACACACACACACACACACACACACACACACACACACACACACACACACACACACACACACACACACACACACACACACTTTGATTACACTGGGAGAATATTTTTGCTGTTGTTAAGCTTGACACAGAGAGAGAGAGAGAGAGAGAGAGAGAGAGAGAGAGAGAGAGAGAGAGAGAGAGAGAGAGAGAGAGAGAGAGAGAGAGAGAGAGAGATGGTCAGGTGCCGTGGAAAGAAGCAGGGCAGAGAAAAGTGGTCAACAGGCAGGAAAGTCACAGAATATAGATAGGTCTACTACACTTGGGAGGAGAGGATGACATACATAACTTCCACAAGAAATGTGTAACCTGTTACCTGTCAGCTTCATAATGTGATGGGTTTAAAGTGATAGTGTTGCGAGAGAAATAAGCAACCATCCAAGTCTGAGAATACATGTAAAATAAAGTTTCCCAAGGGGCTTAGTGTACTGGGTGTGTCAATGAATGCGTATCACTTCACATTATAGTCTTCCATGCACTCACCAAGATCTCCAACCACATAGCTTATTCAAATGATCAATGCTGATTAGAAGTGTTGAAGTCAGTCTACAATTTAATCCCCATGAGAATCAGGTGTCACAGCAGCCAGTCAGAAACACATACTAATTTGTGGGTCCTCTACAAACAATATTACACAGTAAACCCAAAATAGGTGAGTACACTTTGAAACCCCTCTCCCCCCCATTAAGCGAGGTCACGGATAGGACAAACCTCCCACGAGCACGCCCACGTCACCACGTGCACGGTCGCCCATTAAGTGTAGTCTCTATCGCTAGACTACACGACTACAGTACCCATGATGCACTGGTTGGAGAGTAAAGTTGTTGTTATTCCTCCCACTCCACCTTCCCCTCCACGCAGCGTCTCCACTCTCCTCGTCTCACGTTACTAAATTAGTGCCAGGCTGCGGCAGAGAGCGTAAGTAAAATGTTTTCTCAGTAGAATAATACAGGAAACTGCAGAAAACTGTGACGAACGCGAAATGCAGAACTTGAAGTGAAGGCAGAGAAAGCCAGCGAGTTTACTCGAGGAGTAGACTATGTGGGAAATTCATCATAATCAACAAGTAAAGTAAAGAGTGTGCAGAAGAAGCCCTGAAACATGCTAGGCTAATCTAAGGCTAATCATGAGTACGAGCGTCATGTGAACGGCTAGTGCAAATTGCAAAAACATTCATCATTCACAGGCAGCTGTGCACAATTAAGTTAGCAGAAGTTCAAGCATTGTAGCTTTTGAGCGTGTATAGTGTGTTCTAACTTTGCCCTGTGCTGCTTACTACATTTTAACCAACATCTAGGCTGCCATGGCCAGACTATACCACTAAGCTTTTCTTATTTCTTATTTTTAGCGATTGGCAGATTCGTCTGGTTTCCTCCAGGCTAACATTCATCACCCACAGAAACGCCTCCACGGTTTGTTTTGGCTGCCCATCTACCAAAACAAACCGTGAAAACACCAACACCTAATATACCACACTAGCCCAAACATTTAGACTCTCGTAGAGGTTTTCGTCAGAATCGAAAAAAACCTCTACGAGAGTCTAAATGTTTGGGCTAATAGTATAATACCACACTATACTCCAGTGACTGACATTATGAACAACAACATTATGAAGTACATCTTTGTGATGTCACTGAGATGTGCTTGTTATTGATTCATTTCACACCTCCAGTTCTAGGCAACACAGAATGGAACATGTTTGAGGTTGACACTTTAGAAGAAGTGTGTGGGTGTACAGATTTGGACCAATCAGATCGTTTTTTGACTCGACCCAAACAGAAGTGATTCGGTTCAGCATAAGCATACCCATCTTCTTTCTACACAAAATGGTCAAAACAAGACAAAGTTGACATTTTTATTATAAGTAATAGCGCATGAGTTTTCCTGATGTGATATAATGTCGGAATCAGCTTTTGTTTGTTTATGTGCTAAAATATTTTTAGAGTTCCCGTTACAATGGAAATTTGCTATTGAAGTGCCCCACGAAAAATAATTAAATAATTCAAAATAATTCATAGAATGGACTAGTTTGATCATAACAAGGTAAGAAAACAACCCAAACCTCCAGAAAAGTGGTCTTACCCTTTTAATACACATTTTCTGCCAAACTTTCAAATGGATGAAACTAGAGGACATGTGAGTGCACACGCAGTGCTACAAGTTTACATGCCGACGTGGTCAGTCTGCTAACTGCTATGACCGATCTATGTCTGATCTATTTGGAATACATGAAATCTCAGACATTCTAGGGCTATTAATATTGGAATGATGATTATTAGGATGGCCAGAAAATATTGTTGGCTGCTAGGAGCGTCACAGAATAAGCGAAACCAAGTGTCACTTGTCCAACGGGCAAGTAAAAATGTAATGCACTTGGAAATATTTATTACTTGTCCTGGACAACAGGACAAGCCTTAATGTCAAGTCCTGTTTAACCCATAAGTTCATATGGGGGAAAAAAGAAGAGTAATTGCTTTAACCAAAGATACAGTAAAACAAACGTGTTGAAAAAAGGTAGTTGACGGAACCTTTTAGTCATAGTTTTAGTCAACAGAATTAACACAGCTGGAAAACGAATGAATCTGTCAATGCCTGCGCTGGCAGAAACAGACTCTGTGCTCTTTAAATACCATATTAATATAGTGCACACAACAGGAGACCAGAAAACAATGTGTAATGTGTTGCAATCATTAGACATATTGTTTATTCCTAAGCTAGCCAGCGCTCTCAGACTTCAGAGCATTCACTGAACTTCTGGCTCCAGTGCATATGGCAGTGGTTTTCAAACATTTTAAAGTCAAAGATTTGCTAATATTTGTGCCATGGGCTCCCATACAAGATTCGTGTTGTTAAATGTTAAAAGATGTTTTGAAAATGGCAGATCTACAAGCTCACAACCCTTCGTGATGTGACGAGTTGTGAGATGGGGCTATTAAAAAAAATCTGATGTTTATAGCAGTAAAGTACTGATTTTGTATGGTAGATTAACTAAATTTGCCTCACAGGGGGTCTCAGAACCCCACGTTGAGAACCAGTGATATACACTCATGTCCATACTTGTACTTTTACACAGATGAGCAGCAGCAGTCCAGCAGCCGGCAGCGGAACAGAGTGACCATCTCTTTAACAGTAGCCCCTCCTATGCCCACCTTCCCTTCACCACACACTAGGACGCAACAAGAGAGGTTGACTGGCACGATCGGTAAGGACCCCCAAAGTACATCTGAAAAGATTTCGCGACAATTTGTGTTCACAATTTGTGTGGTGCCAATTGACAGTTTTAACTGAGGATTCTTGCCCAAGATGCATCTCTAGAATCCAAACACACTGGACGTGGATCACAGAATGCGAGATTGATTATAGCTACAAGTGATGGACACCATGAAGGGGCCATTTCATTTTTGGGCCATAACATACCCAAGCAATGTCTGAGGCTTACAAAATGGGGTTTATTATTTTTCATCTTTATATTGTTAAACAAAAGGTACATTTTTGTGTCATTACCTAGACTTGCCAATGGGGTTTTTCATATGATTAAAGCCTAAGTTATTTAAAACTAGAAAAAGAACGTTCATGCCACATCACAATATATGCAAAATCCATATCTAGTCTTGTATCACAATATTAGTATATTTTAAATAATGCCCAGTCTTAGTTCCTTCCTCTGCTTCTTTGCTGATACAATGCACTGTTCCAATATATGAGCTTAGAGGCGTTAAGTGCAATATCTAATGACCTGAGAGTGACTTGGCCCATGTTAATGTATAGCTCACAATGAGCCTGGGATGGATGCCAGCTGCTGTTCCTGGGCCAATGTCAATGTGTAAGAAGATTCTCAAACAGTGTCTGAGCTTTCATGTGCAGCCTGATGAAACACTGCTGCTCATGCTATCTTGTATTTACATGTACTTGTTTATAGTAATTTCTGGGCCTTTTTAAAGGTGGTGTAAGTGATATGCAGTTATCAGTTTTTGTTAAAGGATAAAGCTCTATATTACTACAGAGCATTTGTTCAGTCAAAGGTCTCCCTCTCTCCGGCTCTGGTCAATGTGAAATAGATTTCCAGTATGGGATATCAATGTTATCCAATCAAGAGAGAAGTCCACAAGATCATTGCACCTGTTTTCCCACAGTACATTATAGTGTATTTCTTCTTGTCGTGCTACAAGGCAGTCAGTTACAACACTTGGCTAGATGTGAAGTGTGGGAACTAACTCGGCTTAACCCATTCTGGGCGGGAGGGAACCCATATTGGTATCTTACCCCCTCAGGCCGGGCTTACCATATTTGGGTTCTGTACAGTATGTACAGTATTCAAAAGATTTTTTTTTTTTGATGCTGCTATATAAATATTTGAAGTTTTTCAGAAACCTTAGGTCAGGATTTAGAGGCGTTTTTAGAATCAGCCTTAGGCCTAAATGGGTTAAGCTAATTATTTTCTCTCAACACATTTTCTGATTTCAGGTGTTGCCAATGTGATCACATTGAGTAATTACTTATTTTTCTTGTGAACACCCAGCTCTGCCACTGTGTACTGTAGGTCATATACTTCCACAAAGGTATGCACACTAAAATGTCAAGTCAACTGCATTTGTCCACATTTAGGTGTTAGGTAGTTGCATTTGCTTTTAAACAGTCATGAAAATACAATCCCCCTTCCAAATTGGCAATCTACATAAGGCATCTTCTTAGCCCCAAGCTATTGTTGTGTAGGTTCTTGCTGATGAGCTCAAGAGTTTTATAAGTATGCTTAAACATCTTATTGACCAGATATCATTTTAAAATGAAGTATCCTGCTTATGGGAGATTTATATATAACTGATATACAGTATATATACTAGTATACATTTGATAATAAAATGTTTTTACTCTCTGATATCGGGACTTGGTGTTTGCAACTTACATTTCTCTGCACTGACTCGGTGTGTTTGGTTGTGTGAGCCATGAATGTGTATCAGTTTCACACATCTGCTCAATCCTGACATTGGCTCATTTATGTCTTAGCAGACATCAGGGGTCTATACCCTGAGGTGACTAACTGAGCCATGAACAGCCAAGATGTTTATCTGTGCTGCCGTTCTGTATGATGTGTTACAGGGAATCAAACAAGCAAACAGCAACTTGTAGGATGTTATGAATTACTGTATTGTGTGTGACGTCATGGTTTACTGGTTTCAACATTGTAAAAGTCCCAGTAAAGGTAAATAATCTCTACGCAATCTGGTAGTATCTTGGTGTGAATCACAGCTGTGATATTGCCCAGTGACTGAGTTGGCTGCTGATTTGGGTCAGTTCAGTTAGCAAGCCACATCTGCTTGTATAGAAATATTAAAGTGCAGGTGAGGTAATACCAGTCCCAGAGCATGACCTTTAGACTCACCTAATATCCCCTATGACCCTCAAACTCTTTCTCCAGTTTTTCTCCATTATTTTGCAATGATTCATTGTTAATTGCATTGAATTTGAAATGTCTGTAGTGATTTGAATAGTATGCTAACACCTGGTTACCATACTGATGGACTGCCTCCCAGAGGATTGCTGAATACGCTAACTGCTATAGCACCTGACCCAGATATGACACTCCCACATTGTCTGCTCCGATTCTCTGAGCCACTGGCAGAGTAACACACTGATACATAACACATTAACGCTCCAACACACCAGCTTCTCCATAACATGACCACCAGTCGGCACCAACAGTCTAACACACGCTGTCCAACCACTGGCAGTTATAGTATAGCCTATGGCACTGTCTAGCACATGGAAATGTTTTTTTTTCCAGACTGCTGTTATGCATTTATTTAATTGCTTTAATGGACATGTACTGTCTGGGGGAGAGACGTCTATAAAGAAAGGCATTTGTGAGGTTCCTCTTCATATAGTCTGTTCATCCATATGAGTAATGTAAAATATTGCAGCAGTGTGCATGCGTGTGTGTGTGTGTGTGGGGGGGGGGGGGGCATGGGCAACAAGCATGCCGCATAAGGGGAATGTATCTTACATAAATGATGAATATGCTTTTGCAGAGTGGAAACGAAGGACAAAGACAGTCTCCTTTGTCTACAGCGGCCACGTCACCTGCAGCATGCGTCCCACCCCCTCTCCCTTTCCTTCAGCGAGCCTGTCTGCTTTCAGCACCAAGGACAGCGACCTGCCTCCGAGCTCCGTTACCATGGCAACGAGCACTGCCCTGTTCGCTGCAGCTGTGCATTGGAGCAGCCTGTTATTTGATATTCTGACAAGCCCCCACCTTGTTCTGCAGCATCCGGGAACTGCGGACATCTGCAGACCGTTTGGTACAAATATTCACACATAAGGTGTTTAGTATCCCCCTAAAATTATAGAGTATAGACCTAACATTTCACGCATGGCCCCATGGATTGGAACTCTGCAGTATAGGCTATGGTTTGGTTTAGCATTAGAGCTCACTGCGGCATGGCACACTGTTCCCACAGAATGAGCACTAGGGTAGAATAATATTGCAGATGCACACAC
Organism: Protomyctophum bolini; assembly: GCF_963924005.1. Classification (NCBI taxonomy): domain Eukaryota; kingdom Metazoa; phylum Chordata; class Actinopteri; order Myctophiformes; family Myctophidae; genus Protomyctophum; species Protomyctophum bolini. Next base: position 17,566,409 of record NC_137871.1, on the reverse strand, counting down.
TATACATGCACATGCGCCTTTAAGCCACAGGATGTCACTGTTCACCGTTTTAGGAAAATGGGAGCGTATACTATCAGCCACACTACAAGCTGTGTGAATGCAAAATGAAAATATGACCCTGTTTACTAATTGCAATTATAATTATTGGCTAATGGCTACTCAATCTATCATTCACAACTAGTGGATTGGATTATAATCACTTATACATAATTCTTCCATTGTCTAAAAGTTTCCTAATCATCTTTATAACCACTTATAAATAAGTCTTCCGTTGTCTAAAAGTTAACTAATCATCTATTTTGTATAATCAACAGTTTATATCAAATTCATGCGACTGTTTGTGGTTTGTGCAACAACAGCCAATTTAAAGCAAGCAGCGTGGCTGTGTTGCATCATCAAACGCGCGACGGGTGTGTCCATTTTGTCAAGTAGTACAGTATAAACTAAATTACAGCATAGAGAGATACACTGGACAAATAACACCCTTTCATTAAAAATATATAAGAGGTGTATTAATGCCATGCTTAAAGTGGCTGCTTGTATTTTGAGTTGGTGTTTCGCTGTCCGTGGTGCTGAACTGAACTAGCCTGGATCCAGCCCATGCACCTATCCAATATCTCGCAAACAACTGGTCTTATCCAACTAAAGGAATCTGCGCCAAATTTCAATGTCAACTGCCAAGGAAGCAAATCCCTGAATGTTTGTTTCATGTATTTTGTTGTGCCATTTTCTCACCAGGTTTTGTGAAGCGATCCAACCACGTCATATTTGCAAATTGTCACGATAAAATGCGGCTTGGCTATACATTTCTAGATACCACTGATTGGTAAAACAACATTAACATTGCTATTAAAATGTTTGTATGGTGGCGCTGTTGGCGTTTTGATGGCATAAGAATGACAATTAATTGATTTATTAAACAAATATCCTACCATAGATTACAAACCAATATATAACTCAATCTCAAATACAACTGAACGACTGGAGATTAATTTGAATTTCCTGGGACGGTTACAGTTACACTACAATTAATCTAGAATTCAATTTATATTATTTTAATTGGCTGTCCATTGAAACTTTTCTTTTTTGAAACTATATCCTTGCAGCAAGGACCTTGCTGTTAAAACACACCGTGTGGTGTCAGTGTGACCTAGATTATGTTTTCGATGTGTTTTAGGCTCTGCCCATATTTGTGTTGTATAGGCCTTGCTGGAGTAGGAATGACATGTAAGACATTGAATTAGTGGGTATTGGCCGTTTATCGTCATAATACGATTTTCCAGACCAAGATGGATCACATTTTCAATGCCATATAACTATAGGGATTAGTGTATATTTTCTTATAGGGAATCTTTCGTGTTTTCTTTACAATGGGAGACGGAGAACAAAGGCGGATAATGGAGTACTGGTGGTGGGTGGCTGGATTTTTGCTGCTGTCTTGCGAGGAGCATGCATTGGGTCAGACGAGATATTCTATTCCAGAAGAAGTGAAAGTGGGATACGTTGTTGGAAATGTCGCCAAGGATTTAGGACTTGACATCAGCACGTTAGCAGACAGACGGTTTCGTATTGTGTCTGGCTCGAAAGATGCCATGTTTCATTTAAATCAGGACAACGGAATATTGTATGTTGACATGAATGTGGACCGCGAGGCACTCTGTGAAGGAACATCTACATGTGTAATAAACCTCAAAATTGTCGTGGAAAACCCGTTGGAAATACATTACGTTGGTGTTGAAATAACAGATATTAACGACCATTCCCCTACTTTTCCAGAAAATGAACAGCACTTGGAAATGTCCGAGCTCATACCTCTAGGTACCCGTTTTCAAATGCACGCAGCAAGAGACCCCGATAGTGGGGTCCTATCTGTTCGGATTTACAGGTTGAGTCAGAATGATTTTTTCGATATTGATGTTAGAGATGGCGAAGAGGAAAAGATACCATTTTTGGTACTGAAAAATAATTTAGATAGGGAGCACAAGGCAGAGCACAATTTAATATTGACAGCTCTCGATGGAGGCAATCCATCGAGATCAGGGAGTCTTAATTTAACTGTCACAGTATTAGATGCCAATGATAATCACCCAGTGTTTAATCATGACACTTATACAGTCAGTCTGCACGAAAATGCCCCAATTGGAGCGCTCATCATCATGGTAAATGCAACTGACATGGATGACGGTCCCAACGGTGAAATTGAATACAGTTTTGTCAAAACACAGAAACGTAAAGTGTACGATACATTTGTGTTAGATAAATTAACAGGTGAAATTCGACTCAAGGGACATGTGGATTTTGAGGACACTGCGGTTTACAGGCTGAATGTGCAGGCTTCTGATAAAGGTCCTCTTCCATGGACGGCTGAATGTAGAGTTATCATAAACATAGTGGACATGAATGACAATAAACCAGATATAGAAGTCATGTCGTTGTCCACAGTTGTCCCAGAAGATTCAAAGCCCGGGAGTGTTATCTCTCTCATTAGTGTAACAGACAGAGACTCAGGTGTCAACGGTAAAGTTATTTGTACAGTTTCAGGTGACGTCCCATTTGCGTTGAAACCCTCCATTCAGGAGAACATGTACTCCCTTGTCACAAAGGGACGCCTAGACCGAGAACTTGTGTCACATTATGACATAACGTTAACAGCGACTGATTGTGGTCAGCCTGCTCTCTCTATTACTAAAACTCTTAGCGTCCAGATATCTGATGTGAATGATAATAGTCCAGAATTTTCGCAAAATCCATTTGAGCTCTATTTGTTTGAAAACAATGCTCCGGGTGCTTCTATATTTTCCGTAAGTGCTACTGATAAAGACTTTAATGAAAATGCTGCAATTTCATATCATATCGTAAGAGGCGGTGGGTCGCAGAAGGATATGACATCTTTTCTTAATATCAATTCTGATAACGGTTTTGTTTCTGCTCTGAAAATGTTAGACTTTGAAACTATGAAAAACTTCAAATTTCAAGTTCTTGCCACAGACTCTGGAACTCCACCACTGAGCAGCAATGTCACAGTGAACGTGTTCATTCTGGATCAGAACGACAACGCTCCAGTCATCTTGTATCCAGTCAGTGCTAACGGTACTGCTGAAGGTGTGGAGGAGATTCCTCGTAATGTGAACGCAGGACATTTGGTGGCCAAAGTTAGAGCCTATGATGCTGATATAGGATATAATGGCTGGTTATTATATTCACTGCAAGAAGTTCCTGACCACAGTCTGTTTGCTCTGGACCGCTATACAGGACAGATAAGAACACTGCGTTCATTCACAGAGACAGACGAGTCTGAACATAAACTGGTGATACTGGTAAAAGACAATGGAAACGTTTCACTCTCAGCAACAGCTACTGTGATTGTCAAAGTTGTGGAGCCTAAAGAGGCATTTGCAGCTTCTGATGTTAAAAGTACAGTGAAAGATGACGTTGATGACAATGTGACATTTTATCTCATCATAACTTTGGGTTCAGTTTCAGTACTTTTCCTCATCAGTATCATTGTGTTGATTGCAATGCAGTGCTCTAAATCTACAGACTATTCATCCAAACATTTACAAGAGACAAATTATGACGGGACATTGTGTCACAGCATCCAGTACAGATCTGGAGATAGACGGTACATGTTAGTTGGACCCAGAATGAGTATAGGTTCTACTATAGTTCCAGGAAGCAATGGGAATACTCTAGTGGTCCCTGACAGGAGGCGTGCTTCTGGTGAGGTAAGACCACACACACACACACACACACACACACACACACACACACACACACACACACACATCTTCATTCACAAGTCATCATGTACTCTATAGTACTGTCCATGGTGCTGAAATATATTTGTTTCATTTGCGCTTTTGCTGCTTTCCATCTCAGTTTGCCTTCATTCTAGTCACTTAAGAGTCTCTGTAAGTAAAGGATTGTATCCACATGGTGTCAGTGTGTGTCACAACGAAAGGCCTAGTTTGTAGATTTGGCCCTACCCCTTTCTGGAAGGAATTTTTTACATAGGAAAAAGAACGAGATGACACCTCTAACATCATTTTGGACGCCTCGCATATATTTTCACTTGTTCACCCGAAAGCATGGATGTTTTTATATGTAATACAAATTTGTATTTGGTGAGTTTCGGCAAAGACCCTTGCCTGATACGTCTTTAAAGATGGAACCCGAAGGACAAAAGCAGAGAATGGAGTACTGGTGGTGCGTTGCTCTGAGATTGTCGGTGTTGCTATTTTTCGCAGAGCAGGTTTCAGCGCAAATCAAATATTCAATTCCAGAGGAAGTAAAAGCGGGAACCGCTGCTGGAAATGTTGCTAAGGATTTGGGTCTTGAAATCAGCTCGTTGGCGGACAGGCGGTTCCGTATTGTGTCAGGATCAAATGATGGTCTGTTTGAGGTAAATCAGAACAATGGGGTCCTTTATGTCCACACAAATGTTGACAGAGAGGAGCTATGCGATAGCATTGCTTCGTGTTTAATCAACCTAAAAATGGTGGTGGAGAACCCATTGGAAATACACTACATAGCAGTTGAAATAACAGATGTGAACGATAATTCCCCAAGTTTTCAAGAGGCTGAGAAAATGTTAGAAATATATGAGTCTACCGTCACTGGCAAGCGTTTCCAATTACCATCTGCGAGGGACCCAGACGTTGGCGTCAATACTGTGCGTGCGTATAAATTGAACCACAACGAACATTTTAGTATGCAGATTCGAGAAAGAGGAGACGACAAAATACCATTTTTAGTTTTACAAAAGCCTCTCGATAGGGAGAAGCAATCCGAGCACAAACTGATTCTAACAGCCGTTGACGGCGGAAGCCCACCGAGATCAGGGACTCTTAATGTTACAGTGACAGTTCTGGATTCAAACGACAACCACCCAACATTTAGCCAAGAAGTGTACTCCGTCACCCTACCTGAAAATGTTAAGGCTGGAACAGTTGTGTTGAACGTTACCGCGACGGATGAGGACGACGGTGCAAATGGAGAGGTGGAATACTTATTTGGCACTGAACTTGAGCCTCAAATGTATGATATATTTAGTTTGGATAAAGCCACTGGAGAAATTAGAGTTAAAGGCCAGATTGATTTTGAGAATGTTGATGTTTACAAGATAGATGTCCATGCTACGGACAAGGGCCAGCCTCCGATGAGTTCTGACTGTCGAGTAATCATCAAAGTACTGGATCTAAATGACAACAAACCTGAAATAGAGGTGACATCTTTATCGAACTCGGTTCCTGAAGATTCAAAGCCGGGTGCTGTTGTTTCTCTAATTAGTATCACAGACAAGGACTCGGGAATGAACGGCAGAGTTATATGCAGCCTGTCAAATGATGTGCCATTTGAGTTAAAGCCGTCATTCCAAGACAACATGTATTCTTTAATTACCAAAAATAAATTGGACCGAGAGTCCATTTCATATTATGACATCACTATAACAGCCACTGACTGTGGTCAACCGCCCCTGTCCACATTCAAAACTCTGAGCATTGTGGTATCGGATGTGAATGATAACAGTCCCGAGTTCTTGCATAACCCGATTGAAGTCTATCTGACAGAAAATAATGAGCCTGGCAAGTCAATGTTTTCTGTTAGCGCATCTGATAAAGATTTAAGTGACAATGCTGCTTTATCCTACCGAATAGTTAGAGATGGTCGACGTAACGATATGGCACCTTTCCTTAATATAAATTCAGATGGACATATTTCTGCCCTAAAATTTTTCGACTTTGAATCCTTGAAAACTTTTCAGTTTCAAGTTGTGGCCATGGACTCTGGAACTCCGTCACTAAGCAGCAATGTCACAGTGAATGTATTCATTCTGGATCAGAACGACAACGCTCCAGTCATCTTGTATCCAGTCAGTGCTAACGGTACTGCTGAAGGTGTGGAGGAGATTCCTCGTAATGTGAATGCAGGACATTTGGTTACTAAAGTGAGAGCCTATGATGCTGATATAGGATATAACGGCTGGTTGTTGTATTCACTCCAGGAAGTCACTGACCACAGTCTGTTTGGTTTGGACCGCTATACAGGACAGATAAGAACACTTCGTTCATTCACAGAGACAGACGAGGCTGAACATAAACTGGTCATACTGGTAAAAGACAATGGAAATGTTTCACTCTCAGCAACAGCTACTGTGACTGTCAAGGTTGTCGAGCCTAAAGAGGCATTTGCTGCTTCTGGTGTTACAAGTGTTACAAACGATGAGGATGATAATAATGTAACATTTTATTTGATCATTACTCTGGGCTCAGTTTCGACACTTTTGCTCATCAGTATCATCGTGCTGATGGCAATGCAGTGCTCCAAATCCACAGACTATTCCTCAAAGCAATTACAAGACGCTAATTACGACGGAACTCTGTGCCACAGCATCCAGTACAGATCTGGAGACAGGAGATATATGTTAGTTGGACCTAGAATGAGTATTGGTTCTACTATAGTTCCAGGAAGCAATGGAAATACTCTAGTGGTCTCTGACAGGAGGGACAAGTCTGGAGAGGTAAGGTCTATTTGCAGTTTTAAATAATGCTATTTTCTTAAAATTGCCTTTACAGTTATGCTCGATATTTTATGCCATTTGAGATATTTTCACCGCCAGTTTGGTTGTCGAGCTGTCATTGTCAATTGTGTGTGTGCGTGCGTGTGCGTGCTGTCCATGGTGCTGAAATCAAATTCATCGGTATGTTGTGAGTTGTGACCATGTGCATGGGGCTACGTTCGCTGTCCATGGTTCTGAAATGTGTGTGTGTGTGTGTGTGTGTGTGTGTGTGGCTTTCTTTGATGTTAGGATATACTATAAGTAATTATAGTCTCCCTCCAGAGCTTCCACCAGAACCCACATCTTTCACGAGTGTACAGAGATGCTAACTCCTTAATGGACTCTATTCTATAGTTGACTCATACACACAGTCGGCATGTTTGAAAAGGTTTTGCATGAGTCGGCAGTCTGTAATGCGTTTGTCATGGAGAACAGGTTAACAGTTTAATCTAGTAGGCTACATTCAATTAATAAATTAATCAATATCACAATGTTCTATCTAACAACAACAAATCTTTTGTGTGATTTGTGTTGTTTGAAAGTGTTGATCAAACAATTTAGTTCGCCTTTCTTTCTACAAATGGCACCATGCATCCAGATGGGGTCAGCATTATATTAAAGAACAGCCTTTCTGTATAAGCCCTGCCCTTTTGAAGCTGTTTTCGTTCCGTTGTGAACGAGAGGAAGGCGTTTGGACGAAACATGTTTCAGCTGGATATTGTTATTTGACCACCGTTAAAACTGAATGATGAAATTTCACCTCACTAACGGCTGCGGACGGTTGTTATCTTTGGAGGGGACTAATCTACTGAGGAGCATTTTATAATTTCCACTAAGGAACAAAGAGCCAGAATGGTGTCTTGTTGTGGTGTTCTGCTTTTCTCTCTCCTGCTTTGTCTTGTGGAACATGTTCCAGCTCAAATAAGATATTCAATTTCAGAAGAGGTCAAAGCTGGCACTGTTGTTGGTAATGTTGCCAAGGATCTGGGACTCGATGTTAGTACTTTGATACATAGGCGGTTTCGCATCGTGTCTGGATCTAAGGAGGCTCTATTGGAGGTAAACCAGAACAATGGAATATTGTACGTCCATAAGAACATCGACAGAGAAGAGCTCTGTGACAGCAATGGGGCATGTTTAATAGAGCTGAAAATAGTTGTTGAAAATCCACTTGAAATTCATTATGTCAGCGTAGATATTACAGATGTTAACGACCATTCGCCCACATTTCCAGAGAGTGAAAAGGTAGTTGAAATATCAGAGAATACATTACCAGGAGCACGATTTCAGTTACCGGGTGCACATGATCCAGATATAGCAATTAATTCTATCCAGCGGTATAAGCTGAGCCAAAATGAGAATTTTCAACTTGAAATTAGAGACCGGGAAGAGGATAAAATACCATTTTTAGTCTTACAGAGACACTTGGACAGGGAACAGAAATGTAACCATAGTTTGATTCTTACAGCCATAGACGGAGGGACCCCACACAAATCAGCAAATCTCAATATTACGGTAAATGTTCTTGATACTAATGATAATAGACCCGTTTTTTCTAAAGAAGGTTATTCAGTGATGTTGCGTGAAAACGTTGATGTTGGTACTATTGTAATAAGCGTGCAAGCAACAGACTTGGACGAGGGAATTAATGGCGATGTTGAATATGCATTTGGTAGTGATATGAATCATAAAATATTAGAGTTGTTCAGTTTGGAAAAAGAAACTGGCGAAATTCGTGTCAACGGAAAGATTGACTACGAGACCACTGATGTCTATAAATTAGATGTCCAAGCTTCTGACAAGGGCCAACCTCCGATGACAACAGATTGTAGAGTCATTATAAAGATTGAGGATGTCAATGACAATAAACCAGAAATAGAAGTGACATCAATATCCAACGCTGTTCTAGAGAATTCAAGACAAGGGACTGTAATCTCTCTCATTAGCGTTACCGATATTGATTCCGGCCTGAATGGAAAGATTATATGCAGCCTGACAGATAATGTGCCATTTGAATTAAAGCCGTCATATAAGGAAAATATGTACTCACTGGTGACAAAAGAAACGTTGGACAGAGAAAGTGTATCACATTACGACTTTGCTATCACAGCAACTGACTCTGGTCAGCCCCCTCTCTCCTCATTCAAACTCCTAAACATTGAAATATCAGATGTGAACGACAACAGCCCACAGTTCCAGCAAAATCCTCTCGAATTGTATTTGTTCGAAAATAATGCACCTGGTGCATCCATATATTCGGTTAGCGCATTTGATGAAGACTTGAATGAAAACGCCGCGATATCCTATCATATAGTAAGAAGAGAGAGGAGTCCAAATCATATGGCATCTTTCCTGAATATTAATTCTGATAATGGGCACATCTCTGCGCTGAAAAGTTTCGACTTTGAAACTATTAAAACGTTTCAGTTTCAAGTTGTTGCCACAGACTCTGGAACTCCATCACAAAGTAGTAATGTCACAGTGAATGTGTTCATTCTGGATCAGAACGACAACGCTCCAGTCATCTTGTATCCAGTCAGTGCTAACGGTACTGCTGAAGGTGTGGTGGAGATTCCACGTAATGTGAACCCAGGACATTTAGTGACTAAAGTGAGAGCCTATGATGCTGATATAGGATATAATGGCTGGTTATTATATTCACTACAGGAAGTTACTGACCACAGTCTGTTTGGTTTGGACCGCTATACAGGACAGATAAGAACCCTTCGCTCATTCACAGAGACAGACGAGGCTCAACATAAACTGGTCATACTAGTAAAAGACAATGGAAATGTTTCACTCTCAGCAACAGCTACTGTGATTATTAAGGTTGTTGAGCCTAAAGAGGCTTTTGCAGCTTCTGATGTTAAAGGTGCAGCAAAAGATGAAGAGGAAAACAATGTTGCGTTTTATCTGATATTAACTTTGGGCTCAGTTTCAACACTTTTTCTCATCAGTATCACTGTGTTGATCGTAATGCAGTGCTCCAAATCCACAGACTATTCCTCCAAGCAATTGCAAGATGCAAATTACGACGGGACACTGTGTCACAGCATCCAGTACAGATCTGGAGACAGACGATACATGTTAGTTGGACCCAGAATGAGTATAGGCTCTACTATAGTTCCAGGAAGCAATGGAAATACACTAGTGGTCTCTGACAGGAGGCGTGCATCTGGAGAGGTAAGATCATTCATTCATAAACGCATATGAGTCTGTGCAGTGCACCAATCATGTCTCACACTCACACTCACACTCACACACTCACTCACTCACTCACACTCTCTCTGTCCATGGTGCTGAACTCTGTTTTGAAACTCGCTGCATTTTCGTGTGTGTGCATGCGCGCTCACGCGTGAGTGTGCGTGTTTGTGTGTGTGTCAGAGTTGCAACTTGCAACAAACTCATATGTCTTTCAATAGTAACGCTGCACGGTGAAATGTTTTACTTTGTAGCCTATGGTTTATTGGTTTATATCCTCTTGCTGCTTTAGGACTACATTAATCTTCTGGCGTGTATAGTTTTTCCTCTGGGTGTCAGTGCTTTATCAAAAAACTCTAGTCTGAGTTGGCCCTCCCTTTTCGGGATTCTTTTTTTGTTCCATCCCGGGGGCAGAAGGTGCACATGCAGCTTTGAGCCAAGCATTAGATTCGAAGCAATCCGTTTTTTTACTGGTTTAAGAACAATATGTGCCGTTTCAATGGGTGGTAATAATAATAATAATAATAATAATACATTCAATTTGTATAGAACCTTTCATGAAGTGCAGCTCAAAGTGCTTTACAGAGCAATGAAGAAAAAACGGTGCATAGGGGCCTGCATAGGACCTGCATAAAATACCACATTCTGACCATGTGCTCTTTTGCTTTGTCGCTCTCCGTGGTGCTGAAATGCGTTAAGTAGAAGTTGTTAATCTAATTCTAGTTGTTGCATACTTTGTTCTCATATGTTGAAGTGACTTTACCATACTTGTTCCATGTGGTGTCAGTGTTACATCGGAAACGAGGGCTGTGCATTCAGCAGAAGGCCCTGCCCCCCTCGGAGAGGCAAGTCATTTCACGTGGAAATTAACAGATAATACTCGCTTGCATTTTGAAGTACAGCAATTGTACCTTATCCAGCTAGGAAATATGACGGTTATCAAATCTGTGGAATACCTATAATCAACAGGAACTTATCGAGGGCCGAGTTTGGTGCACCTTATTGTGAAGGGGGGGGAAGGCGCAGAATGGAGTACGGGTGGGCTTTTCTGTGTTTGTCCCTGCTACTGTGTTTCTCGGAGCAGATTTCAGGTCAAATTAGATATGCTATTCCAGAGGAAGTAAAAGTGGGATCCGTTGTTGGAAACGTTGCCAAGGATTTGGGACTTGATGTCAGCACGTTGAAAGAGAGGCGTTTTCGAATTGTCTCTGGGTCTGAGGACGACATATTCGAGGTAAACCAGAACAATGGGTTCTTGCTTGTCCGCAAAAACGTTGACAGAGAGGCGCTCTGTGACGGTAACGGCGCCTGTGCAGTTGATCTAAAAATGGTTGTTGAAAACCCCTTGGAAATCCATTATGTTGGAGTGGAAATAACAGATATCAATGACAATTCACCCACATTTTCCGACTCAAATGTAGAAATTAGACTAGCGGAAAACAAGTTACCAGGGGCAAGATTTGAACTACAGGCTGCCAGAGACTTAGACGCTGGACTGAATTCTATTCGCACATATACATTAAATCAAAATGAACATTTCCATTTAGAGATTAGGGATGGCGGAGAGGGAGAAAGGATCCCCGTTCTTGTTTTACAGAAAGCCCTGGACAGGGAACAGAATACCAATCATGCATTAAAGTTAACAGCATTAGATGGCGGAAATCCACCAAGATCAAGTGCTTTGAACGTGACTGTTACAGTGCTAGACATTAATGACAACCAACCAGTGTGTAGCCAAGATGTTTACTCAGCGACTATAGAGGAAAATGCAAACATCGGAAGAGTTATATTAATAATCAATGCATCTGATGCAGACTCTGGTTCAAATGGGGATGTAGAATATACACTTGGGAGAAATCTCAAGAAACGCGTGTATGAGCTATTTCAATTAAATAGCATAACAGGGGAAATACGCGTTAAAGGGCCAATTGATTTCGAAGAAAGTGACCTGCATAGACTGAATATTGAAGCATCTGATAAAGGCCAGCCTCCTATGTCCACTGAATGTAGGGTAATCATAAAGATACAAGATGTAAATGATAACAAACCAGTAATAGAGGTGACTTCACTGTTTAATACAGTGCCTGAAGACTCTAAACCAGGGACAGTTATTTCTCTCATCAGTGTTACAGATAAAGACTTTGGTCTTAATGGTAAAGTAATATCTAGTATATTGGAGAATGTGCCATTTGAGTTGAAACCCTCATACAAAGACAATGTATATTCTGTTGTTACAAAAGAACCATTGGATAGAGAGTTAGTTTCCCAGTATGACTTTACCATAAAGGCTTCTGACTGTGGCCAGCCACCACTCTCCAATGTCAAAACGCTAAGCATTCAGATATCAGATGTAAATGACAACAGGCCAGTATTCTCTAAAAGTCCATATGAATTTTACATATTAGAAAATAATGCCCCTGGTTCTGCTATATTCTCTGTAACAGCTTCTGACAAAGACTTGAATGAAAATGCTGCTATCTCATACCACATTGTTCGAGGAGAAGGCAAACAAAACCACATGACACCTTTCCTTAATATAAATTCCGATAATGGAATCGTTTCAGCATCAAAAGGCTTTGATTTTGAGACTCTGAAGATATTTCAGTTCCATGTTGTTGCCACAGACTCTGGAACTCCACCACTAAGCAGCAATGTCACAGTGAATATGTACATTCTGGATCAGAACGACAACGCTCCAGTCATCTTGTACCCAGTCAGTGCTAACGGTACTGCTGAAGGTGTGGAGGAGATTCCTCGTAATGTGAACCCAGGACATTTAGTGGCTAAAGTGAGAGCCTATGATGCAGATATAGGATATAATGGCTGGTTATTATATTCACTGCAGGAAGTTAGTGACCACAGTCTGTTTGCTTTGGACCGCTATACAGGACAGATACGAACACTTCGCTCATTCACAGAAACTGATGAGGCTGAACATAAACTGGTCATACTGGTAAAAGACAATGGAAACGTTTCACTCTCAGCAACAGCTACTGTGATTGTCAAAGTAATGGAACCCAAAGAGGCGTTTTCAGCTACTGATGTTAAAAGTTCTGTGAGGGATGAAGAGGAGAACAATGTGGCCTTTTATCTGATTATAACTTTGGGCTCAGTGTCAACGCTTTTTCTCATCAGTATAATCGTTTTGATATTAATGCAGTGCTCCAAACCTATAGAGTATTCTTCTAAGTATTCACAGGACACCAATTATGATGGGACAATGTGCCACAGCATCCAATACAGATCTGGAGACAAACGCTACATGTTAGTTGGACCGAGAATGAGTATAGGTTCTACTATAGTTCCAGGAAGCAATGGGAATACTCTAGTGGTCTCTGACAGGAGGCGCGTGTCCGGAGAGGTAAGACCAATTTTAAACTAATGTGTATTTTACTTTTGTAGTGATGTTACATGTTGTGGTGCTTTGAGGGATATTTCACTTAAAAGTCACACCCGTGTGAAGTTAGGGGCGCTCTTATAATCGTACATCATCATGCATCATCTCATACTGGCCAATCAGAATGCCTGTTGCCACAAATGTACATCATACTAAAAAAACGGAGAAAAAAAGTTTGTAAGTTGTTCGATTCAATATATTTAGATATTTGTAATTCATTTTATTTTCTTCATTTTCCCCAAAAAGGAAATCAATAAAATAAATGGAAAAAAGTCACCAGAACCAAGAACGGGTGTTTTTGATGAATCTAGGTTAAAAAACTTAAAAGTAAGTTTGAAGTTAAAATGGGTTCCTATAGGAAGGAGGCGTGTCTGATAAAATGGATACCAAATATATAAATAGGCTTCTGAATTGAGCAACTTGAAAAAAAAATGTCTGGAGTGAGAATATTTTTAAGTGAAATCTCCCTTTAAGGTCCTTTGCTCATATCTCTTGACTGCATGGTCAAGTTCGCTGTCCATGGTTCTGACGGTTCTTTCCCATTTATATAATAGCCTACATATTTTAGATTAGGTATAGGCTAGTTAAATTATAACTGGTGAAAATACCAATTCCTGATTTCAGAAGATCTAAATATGATATTGTAGGCCACACACACACACACACACACACACACACACACACACACACACACACACACACACACACACACACACACACACACACACACACACACACACACATACACATACACATACACATACACACACACACAGCATATCTAACCTAAAAGGTGCGTGCTGGAATCGCATGGTGGCACTACTCAGTTAAAATTAAGCCACTCGTTTGAGTCCGCCCATTCACTGAGGATACGTTCAATTTTTTTATCTTTGCAATACCGTTTCAACTCTAGCTGTCGTTGTCATCTGGTACACTTTTAGGATGATTTCCTCGCATAGATGATGGACAAACACATGATATCAATTCATTCACGTTTACTTGGAAATGTGCTTTTAACCCAGAAGATGAAACAAAGAGGACAAGGGACATTGCGATTGCCATGGCAGTGGGTTGCCTTTATTATCGTGTTTGGGTTGTTCGTTGGCGAGGCCTCTGCACAGATAAGATACACTATATCCGAAGAGCTTAAACAAGGAACTGCAATTGGGAATATAGCTAAGGATTTGGGAATAGATGTGCATATTTTGCGGGACAGAGGATTTCGCATCGTGTCTGGCTCCACCGAGCCGCTTATCAGTGTAAATGAAAACGATGGTATCCTTTATGTGAACCGCATTATAGACAGAGAGGAAATATGCGAGCGGACCAGTGTATGCTTGATCAATCTTAAAACCGTGTTGGAGAACCCCTTGGAGATCCATTATGTCGCCGTGGAAGTATTGGATGTAAATGATCACTCGCCAAGCTTCCCAGACAAAGAGAAAAGGCTTGAAATCTCAGAGTCCACCTTACCAGGAGCAACATTTCAATTGCATGCTGCCCGCGACCCTGATGGTGGTGTCAATTCTATCCAGCAGTATAAATTGAGTCGCAATAATCATTTTAGGTTAGAGGTGAAGGATCGGGGCAAAGATGGTAAGATCCCTATTTTACATTTACAAAGCCCACTTGACAGAGAAACGTCTAATAGTCATCAACTACTACTTACAGCCATGGATGGGGGAAAGCCTCCAAAATCAGGGACTGTAGTGTTATTAATTGATGTTTTAGATGTGAACGACAACATGCCTGTTTTTACAAAAGATACATATTCTGCGACACTTAATGAGAACTCGCCCATTGGTACAACAGTCATTCAAGTTAACGCCACCGATATGGATGACGGTTCAAACGGGGAGGTGGTTTATTCTTTTGGAAATGTCAATAGTAAAGTACGAGACCTTTTTGACGTTGAACCAGACACAGGAGAAATAACAGTGAAAGGACAAATAGACTATGAGTTAGACGACAGTTACGAGATTGATATCCAAGCATCCGATAAAGGAGCCTCACCTTTTAGAACGGATAAAAGTGTTACTATAAAGATTACAGACCTAAATGACAATGCACCTGTGATTGAGGTGACGTCGTTATCCAACGCAATATCCGAAGATTCTAGACCAGGAACAACTGTAGCACTTATAAGTATTATGGATTCGGACTCTGGACTGAATGGAAAGGTTGTCAGCTATGTAAACGAGGGCGTCCCCTTCACACTAACCCCTTCCATACAGGATAACATGTACGCTGTTGTCACCAAGTCTCAGCTTGACAGAGAGAAGGAAAACAAATATGATGTAACGATAGTTGCAAAAGATGCAGGTGACCCAGCCTTATCAGCTGAATGTACAATAAGTGTCGTTGTATCAGACATGAACGATAACAGACCAGAGTTTCTAGTGAGCCCCTATACGTTCTACGTCACTGAGAACAATACTCCAGGAGCATCATTATTTTCTGTAAGGGCCTCTGATCGTGACGAGGGCGATAATGCTATTATTTCTTATTCCATAAAGAGAGATGGGGGAGATAACAAAATGACATCATTTCTGAATATGAATCCCGAAAATGGTGATATATTGGCCGTAAAACACTTTGACTTTGAAACTGTGAAAACGTTTCAATTCCAAGTTGTTGCCACAGACACTGGAACTCCGTCACAAAGCAATAATGTCACAGTGAACGTGTTCATTCTGGATCAGAACGACAACGCTCCAGTCATCTTGTATCCAGTCAGTGCTAACGGTACTGCTGAAGGTGTGGAGGAGATTACTCGTAATGTCAACGCAGGATATTTGGTGGCTAAAGTGAGAGCCTATGATGCTGATATAGGATATAATGGCTGGTTATTATATTCACTACAGGAAGTTACTGACCACAGTCTGTTTGCTTTGGACCGCTATACAGGACAGATACGAACACTGCGTTCATTCACAGAGACAGACGAGGCTGACCACAAACTGGTCATACTGGTAAAAGACAATGGAAACGTTTCACTCTCAGCAACAGCTACTATAATTGTCAAAGTAGTGGAACCCAAAGAGGCTTTTGCAGCTTCTGATGTTAAAGGGTCTACAAAAGACGAAGAGGAGAATAATGTGACATTTTATCTGATCATAACTTTAGGCTCAGTTTCAGTACTTTTCCTCATATGTATTATCGGTTTGGTTGCAATGCAGTGCTCCAAACCTACAGCCTATTCCTCCAAGTGTTTACAAGAGACAAATTACGACGGGACATTGTGCCACAGCATCCAGTACAGATCCGGAGACAGACGGTACATGTTAGTTGGACCCAGAATGAGTATAGGTTCTACTATAGTTCCAGGCAGCAATGGGAATACTCTAGTAGTCTCTGATAGGAGGCGTGCATCTGGAGAGGTAAGACATGTTTTTTTTTTGGTTTTTTTTAGCTATTGTAATGTTGTGACATGGCATGGTATGGCCGGGTTGCACACTATTTTCACATATAAGGACTGGTAAACTTAACTTTCAGAGTGTAAAATATTGACCCGCAAGGATCTAGATCGTGTTGTCATTTAAGTAATTAACTCAGGCTATTCCTCATTGTGCAATTTAATTGGCAATGGATTTAATTCAATAACATTTGCTTCAAGCTGTGATTTCTTTGCACCATTGTGGAATACAACTTTGACTGTCATGCATGCAGACAACATATTCTGAATGCATATACTCTGTAAAAACAGTCAAAACATTTTTATCGCTGTCCATGGTGCTGAAATAGTGTTCATATCTGGTCGCATATTTAGGTTTGGCTAACGTCATGAAACACTCAGAATTACGTTTGACATTTAGGTATCTGTTAAATTTGATTTATATAATTATTTTATGTTGTGAAGTTAAACTCTGAAATATATGAATCATGAAAGTAAGGTAACATTTATTCGTGCAATATTTCATAATATCGCGTGGTGGCAGTACCCTTTCACAATAAAACCTAACACTCATATCTGAGTGAGTGAGTACGCCCCTACAGATCTCAGCAGAAAATATAAACTACAGGACATGAACACAGCACAGGCCTACAACAAACGACGTTCAGAGATCCATAGGAAATACCAGCGCATTGGGATTAGGAGTGGAGTTATTCATCACTGTAATGGATGGTGGAAAGATGACTTGTTTTTGAGGAATAGTATGTTCGGAATTATATTATTTTTCTTTCAAAAATATGGAACAAAGAGGACGGAAGACATGGCTGGAGCAAACGCAGTTGTTTGCCTTTGTGACCACAGTAGTCCTTTTGGGTTTCAGCGGGGCCTCGGCACAGATAAGGTATTCTATATCTGAAGAGGTTCAAGAAGGGACTGTTGTTGGGAATATTGCCAAGGATTTGGGAATAGATCTAAACATTCTAAAGGAAAGAGGATTTCGTATCGTGTCTGGCACCGGTGATCCCCTGTTCAGGGTAAATGAGAATGATGGAGTCCTTTATGTGAACCGCAAAATAGACAGAGAGGAGGTGTGTGAAGACAGCAACGTGTGTTTGATTAACCTTAAAACTGTTTTAGAAAACCCACTAGAGGTCCATTATGTTGCAATAGAGGTGCTAGATATTAACGATCACTCTCCCATCTTTCCTGAACAAGAGAAAAGATTAGAGATTTCAGAGTCAGCGTTGCCAGGGGCACGCTATCAATTACAAGATGCCCGCGACCCAGATGGTGGCACAAATTCTGTACAGCAATATAAGCTCAGTCCTAATGACCACTTTCGGGTAGAGGTTAAAAATCGAGGAAGAAATGGAAAAACCCCAATATTACTCTTACAAAGACCACTCGATAGAGAGACAAGAAATCACCATAGATTAACGTTGACCGCTGTTGACGGTGGTAAACCTCCAAAGACAGGAACAGTTGACATATGTATCGATATTTTAGATGTAAATGACAATATACCAGTTTTCAGTAAAGATACATATTCCGCCGTACTACGGGAGAACTCCCCTGTCGGCACCACAATCATTCAAGTAAATGCCACGGATTTAGACGACGGCTCTAATGGCGAGGTTGTTTATTCGTTTGGCAGCAATGTGGAAAGTAAAGTTCGGGAAATATTTTATATCAATTCTGTAACTGGGGAAATAATTGTGAAAGGTCAGGTGGATTATGAAATACAAGATACATATGATATTGACATAGAGGCCTCTGATCAGGGAAGCGTTCCGTTTAGAACAGACAAAAATGTCATAATTAAAATTGAAGATGTGAATGATAATACACCTGAAATAGAGGTAACATCATTGTCAGGTACAATTTCGGAAGATTCGAGACCAGGTACAACAGTAGCACTGATTAGCATTACTGATTTGGACTCTGGGCTCAACGGGAAGATTTTAAGCCATGTAGCTGAAAGCAGTCCATTTATAATAACTCCATCTATACAAGACAACATGTTTGCTGTAGTCACAAAGTCTCAGCTAGATAGAGAAGGACAATCACAATATGACATAACAATAATTGCAAAAGACGCAGGTGAGCCAGCCTTAACATCAGAAAAGACTATGAGAGTCGTTGTATCAGATGTGAATGATAACAGCCCAGAGTTTTCACTGAGCCCCTATACTTTCTATGTTAATGAAAACAACGTCCCAGGTGCCTCCGTTTTTTCAGTTAAGGCATTTGATCGTGATGATGGCGATAATGCTGTTGTTTCATACCACATTCAGAGAGATGGAGGTGATAACATTAAATTGACATCATTTCTAAATATTAACCAGGACACCGGGGATGTTTTGGGACTGAAAAGTTTTGACTTTGAAGTTTTGAAAACATTCCATTTCCAAGTTGTTGCCAAAGATTCTGGAACTGCACCACTAAGCAGCAATGTCACAGTGAATGTTTACATTCTGGATCAGAACGATAACACTCCAGTCATCTTGTATCCAGTCAGTGCTAACGGTACTGCTGAAGGTATGGAGGAGATTCCTCGTAATGTGAACCCAGGACATTTGGTGACTAAAGTGAGAGCCTATGATGCTGATATAGGATATAACGGCTGGTTACTATATTCACTGCAGGAAGTTACTGACCACAGTCTGTTTGCTTTGGACCGCTATACAGGACAGATAAGAACACTTCGCTCATTCACAGAGACAGACGAGGCTGAACATAAACTGGTCATACTGGTAAAAGACAATGGAAACGTTTCACTCTCAGCAACAGCTACTGTGATTGTCAAAGTTGTGGAGCCTAAAGAGGCTTTTGCCGCTTCGGATGTTAAAAGTGTATCAAAAGATGAAGATGACAGCAACATGACATTTTATTTGTTCATAACTTTAGGTTCAGTTTCAACACTTTTTATCTTCAGCATAATCGTTTTGATCATAATGCAGTGCTCTAAATCTGCAGACTATTCCTCTAAGCATTTACAAGAGACAAATTATGATGGAACCCTGTGTCACAGCATCCAGTACAGATCTGGAGACAGACGATACATGTTAGTTGGACCCAGAATGAGTATAGGCTCTACAATTGTTCCAGGAAGCAATGGAAATACACTAGTGGTACCTGACAGGAGGCGTGCTTCTGGTGAGGTAAGGGAAACACATAACGGTATGCATTGCTGCTGTATTTTCTCTAATGTTGTGTATGGATTGTTTAAAGTTGTGAAATGGAATTATTTGGGATCTGAGCAGTCAATTCACTGCAGTGTCCACCTGAACATAGAAATCGCTATCCATGTTGCTGACATTAATAAATCATAATGAATAAATGTTCATGTTTATCTGCAAACACACACACACACACACACATGTTAAAAAGAGTAATGACATTGAATGGTACAAATCTGTAACATACAACAGTTACAGGTTCGTGGGGATTAGACTCAAGCAAACATACCCTCAGTCTACTATATGAAAGCAATTTGTAGTCCATCACCTCATTGACTAACTACAAATAGAAACAATGTGGTTGGCTAGGAAATGTATAGGTATAGGCCTACTCACAAATCTAATGTGAATGAAAAGTTTTAAGGTCTTGGAAAGGCAGAAGTGACTTTTTTTTAGTGGGACAGATGCTTAATAGTTCGATATTATATGGTTTAATTATGTAGTAAATTAATCTATTCATGAGTTTTCTGGTTGACACACATTTTGTTTATTTTTCTCACTTGAATTTCTACCCATTATAACTAGAGGGCACTACAAGGTGCATTGTTTCTATACAGTGTAATATATTGAAGAGTTCGCATGGTGGCAGTACCCAGCTGGAACGAACCAACACAATATTTCGGCACGATTGTGTGTCCGCCCACCTTCTCTTGTTCAGTTGCAGGAGGATAGAACATTTAGCTCATGAGCGCCGAAGTCTAATCTAAGCTTTTTGATACATAAATTCAGCTTGCATATCGGACAGATCTCACTCTCACCTATGGCTACGGAAATTCTGTCTACTGAGGAGTAAAAGCAAATGAAACGGAGTTGTGTTTTCATTCTAAGAACATGGAACAAAGGCGACAAGATGCACGGCGAGATCGAAGGCAGTTGGTCGTTTTCGTGGTTGCCTTGGTTTTGGTTTTTAGTGGAGCCTCAGCACAGATACGATATTCAATATCAGAGGAGCTTAAAGAAGCGACTCTTGTTGGGAATATAGCAAAAGACCTCGGACTAGATATCGGTATCATCAAAGAGAGACGGTTCCGTATTGTGTCTGGATCAACTGAGCCATTGTTTCACGTCAATCAGAATGATGGGATGCTTTATGTGAAACGTAAAATAGACCGAGAAGAGGTGTGTGAACGGGTCAGTGTATGTCTCATCAATCTGAAAACAGTACTGGAGAACCCACTGGAAATACATTATGTTGGAGTGGAGATACTGGATGTTAATGACCATTCTCCCAGCTTCCCAGAGAATGAAAGACAGCTCGAGATTTCAGAGTCCGCGCTGCCAGGAGCTCGATTTCAGTTGCAGGCTGCACGCGATGCCGATGGTGGCGTGAACGCTGTGCAGCAATATAAACTCAGCTCTAATGATCATTTTCGCTTGGAGGTAAAGGACAGAGGCAAGGATGGAAAAGTCCCAATTTTATACTTACACAAACAATTGGACAGAGAAACTAGTAGTCGTCATCAACTGCTGCTTACAGCAATAGACGGGGGTAAGCCCCCATTGTCTGGAACAGTAAAACTATCCATAGATGTTTTGGATGTAAATGACAATATGCCAGTTTTCAATAAAGACGTATACTCTGTAACACTGAATGAAAACTCCCCAATTGGCACAAAGGTTATTCAATTAAATGCATCCGATATGGATGATGGTCTGAACGGAGAGGTTTTTTATTCTTTTGGCAGCAATGCAAATAGCAAACTGCGGGGACTTTTTGCAATAGACACGATTATGGGCGAAATTACTGTTAAAGGACTCATTGATTTTGAATCAGAAGAAAGCTTTGAAATTGACATACAAGCATCTGATAGGGGTACAGTTCCACTGACAACAGATAAAAGCGTTTTAATTAAAATTGCGGACCTGAATGACAACGCGCCACAGATTGAGGTCGCATCCATGTCTAGTGCAATCTCTGAAGACTCCAGACCCGGAACAACAGTGGCTCTCATCAGCATTACCGATTTAGACTCTGGACTGAACGGGAAGGTTGTTGGATATATCAGCAACGAGGTCCCTTTTACTTTAACTCCTTCGATACAAGATAATATGTACGCAATAGTAACCAAGGCCCTGTTGGACAGAGAGAAGCAGCCTCATTATGATGTAACAATAGTTGCTAAAGATGCAGGTGAACCGCCCTTGTCATCTATGACGACAATAAGTGTTATAGTGTCAGATGTAAATGATAACAGTCCAGTGTTTTCACTGAGCCCCTATATGTTCTATGTTACAGAGAATAATCCTCCGGGAGCAGTAATATGTTCAGTTAGAGCTTTTGACCAAGATGAGAATCAAAACTCATTAATTTCGTATTATATTGTCAGAGATGGAAGAGATAAAAATTGGGTGTCACAATTTTTAAATATCAATTCTGAAAATGGGGATATATTGGCACTGAAAGGCTTTGACTTTGAAAAAGTAAAATCATTCGATTTTCAAGTTGTTGCCAAAGATTCTGGAACTCCGTCGCTAAGTAGTAACGTAACAGTGCAGGTATTCATTCTGGATCAGAACGACAACGCTCCAGTCATCTTGTATCCGGTCAGTGCTAACGGTACTGCTGAAGGCGTGGAGGAGATTCCTCGTAATGTCAACGCAGGACATTTGGTGGCTAAAGTGAGAGCCTTTGATGCTGATATAGGATATAATGGCTGGTTATTATATTCACTACAGGAAGTTCCTGACCACAGTCTGTTTGCTTTGGACCGCTATACAGGACAGATAAGAACACTTCGTTCATTCACAGAGACAGACGAGGCTGAACATAAACTGGTCATACTGGTAAAAGACAATGGAAATGTTTCACTCTCAGCAACAGCTACTGTGATTGTCAATGTTGTGGAACCCAAAGAAGCTTTCGCTGCTTCTGATGTAAAAAGTTATGCAAAAGATGAAGAGGAAAATAATGTGACATTTTATTTGATCATAACTTTGGGCTCAGTTTCAGTACTTTTTCTCACAAGTATCATCTTTTTGATAGTAATGCAGTGTTCCATACATAGAGACTATTCCTCAAAGAATTTACAGGAGACAAATTATGACGGGACATTGTGTCACAGCATCCAGTACAGATCTGGAGACAGACGGTACATGTTAGTTGGACCCAGAATGAGTATTGGATCTACTATAGTTCCAGGCAGCAATGGGAATACTCTAGTGGTCTCTGACAGGAGGCAGGTGTCTCAAGAGGTAAGACAGATTACACAATAACATGAACGTTAACGTTTGCACTTTTATTTAAAATGTATTTAAAACATGTGTTGAACCAAAGTGCTGTACACTCAGTATACCAAAATTTACATTAGAGAGTAATGTACATTAAGAATGTGCATGTGCTTAATATGATTACAATGTCTTAAAGGTGCTTAAAAGGGTGTCTTTGCTTCATCACATTTTATGGAACAGAAAAAGAAAAACACCTGAAATGCATTCTCCACATAGAAAACCTTGTCTCGCTGTCCATGGTGCTGAATTAGTGCTCATATCTGCTCCTGCTGGTCTTTTTAAGTATTGACTCATAAAACACTGAAGTTTTATGTTTGATGATTGGTGTATTTGTTAAACTGTAACAAATTACTTTTTAAGGGTCGCTAGCCCCTCCTATGCCCAGCTTTGTGTGTTTGTGTGAATAATAGTGATGGTTTCATTGGCTGAATTGAGCTGATTTGATTGGCTGAGCAAAGAACGTATTGAGGATAAAACGTGAGGGCAGAAAATTGAAAACGCAAATTGTGAATGGCCAGAATGAGATGATATATGATGCATGATGATAAGACTAAGAGCGCCCCTCACACATGGGTGTGATATCTATTAGTCTTTTTGTCTTCTTGTCATATTTGACCTGTAACAGGCAAAGTAAAACTGCAGGATTTACACTGTGAAATGGTTCACTGTTAAGTATTCATGTTCGACTTGATACTTTTTCTGGTGTGCTGATTTGCATGTTTTTACATTTGTGTATATTGCCATTGCCACTGAATGTAAACCGGGTCTAGAAGTTGCAAGGAATTTCAACTTGAAACGTGAATTATGAATGTAAGTAAGACAACGTATATTCCTGCAGTATTGCTTAGATTCGCATGGTGGCGGTATCCTTACAGAATAAAGCCTAATTTACAATCACATACGCCTCTACAGATCTCAGCGGAAAATATAACCTATACAGCCACATGAGTTTTGGACTATATAGCAGTCGACGAATTGGGATCAGATTCAGGAGAGGGAATATTCGTTACTGCAATGGATGGAGAGGTTACAGGCTGGGAGGAATAGTCAACATTTGGAATTATATTTGTTTTGGTTGAAAATATGGAACAAAGAGGACGGAAGACGTGGCTGGGTCGAACGCAATGGTTTGCCTTTGTGACCACAGTAGCCCTTTTGGTTTTCAGCGGGGCCTCGGCACAGATAAGGTATTCTATATCTGAAGAGGTTCAAGAAGGAACTGTTGTTGGGAATCTTGCCAAGGATTTGGGAATAGATCTAAACATTCTAAAGGAGAGAGGATTTCGTATCGCTTCTAGCACCGGTGATCCCCTGTTCAGGGTAAATGAGAATGATGGAGTCCTTTATGTGAACCGCAAAATAGACAGAGAGGAGGTGTGTGAAGACAGCAACGTGTGTTTGATTAACCTTAAAACAGTATTAGAAAACCCATTAGAGGTCCATTATGTTGCAATAGAGATACTAGACATTAATGATCACTCTCCCATTTTCCCGGAAAAAGAAGAGCGATTGGAAATTTCAGAGTCCACTTTGCCAGGGGCACGATATCAATTGCATGATGCGCGCGACCCAGATGGTGGCACAAATTCTGTCCAGCAGTATAAACTAAGTCCGAATGATCATTTCCGTCTAGAAGTGAAAGACAGAGGAAGACATGGTAAATCCCCAATATTACATTTGCAGAAATCACTTGATAGAGAGACAAGAAGTAAACACAAATTAACGCTGTCAGCTATTGATGGCGGTAAACCCCCAAAGACAGGAACAGTTGATATATTCATCGATGTTTCAGATGTAAATGACAATTTGCCCGTTTTCAGTAAGGACATATATTCCGCTGTGCTACGGGAGAACTCCCCTGTTGGCACAACAGTTATTCAAGTAAATGCCACCGATTTAGACAATGGCTCCAATGGTGAGGTTGTTTATTCGTTTGGCAGCAATGTGAAAAGTAAAATACGGGAGTTGTTTTCTATAGATTCTGTTACTGGGGAAATCATTGTGAAAGGTCAGGTAGATTATGAAGTGCAGGACACATATGATATTGATATACGTGCATCTGATAAGGGGAACGTTCCACTTAGAACAGAAAAGAGTGTAATAATTAAAATTGAAGATGTGAATGATAATAATCCTGAAATAGAGGTAACATCATTGTCCGGTGCAATTTCAGAAGATTCGAGACCAGGTACAACAGTAGCACTGATTAGCATTACAGATTTAGACTCTGGACTCAACGGCAAGCTTATAAGCAATGTAGGCCTAGCTGAAAGCAGTCAATTCGCATTAACTCCATCAATACAAGAAAACATGTTTGCTGTGGTCACAAAGAGAAAGCTTGATAGAGAAAAACAATCACTATATGATATAACTATAATAGCCAAAGACGCAGGTGAACAAGCTTTAACATCAGAAAAGACGATAACAGTTGTCGTGTCAGATGTAAATGATAACAGCCCAGAGTTTTCTCTGAGACCCTATACTTTCTATGTTAATGAAAACAACGCCCCAGGTGCCTCAATTTTCTCAGTCAAGGCATTTGATCGTGATGATGGCGACAATTCTGTTGTTTCATATCACATACAGAGAGATGTAGGTGATAACAGTAAACTGACATCATTTATAAATATTAACGGAGACACCGGGGATATTTCGGGACTCAAAAGTTTTGACTTTGAAGTTTTGAAAACATTCCATTTCCAAGTTGTTGCCAAAGATTCCGGAACTCCATCACTAAGCAGCAATGTCACAGTAAATGTGTTCATTCTGGATCAGAACGACAACGCTCCAGTCATCTTGTATCCAGTCAGTGCTAACGGTACTGCTGAAGGCGTGGAGGAGATTCCTCGTAATGTGAACCCAGGACATTTGGTGGCTAAAGTGAGAGCCTATGATGCTGATGTGGGATATAATGGCTGGTTATTATATTCACTACAGGAGGTTACTGACCACAGTCTGTTTGCTTTGGACCGCTATACAGGACAGATAAGATCACTGCGTTCATTCACAGAGACAGACGAGGCTGAACATAAACTGGTAATATTGGTAAAAGACAATGGAAACGTTTCACTCTCAGCAACAGCTACTGTGACTGTCAAAGTTGTGGAGCCTAAAGAGGCTTTTGCAGCATCTGATGTTAAAAGTGTATCAAAAGATGAAGATGATAACAACGTGACATTTTATTTGATCATAACTTTGGGTTCAGTTTCCACACTTTTTATCTTCAGCATCATTGTTTTGATCATAATGCAGTGCTCTAAATCTACAGAATATTCCTCTAAGCATTTACAAGAGACAAATTATGATGGCACACTGTGTCACAGCATCCAGTACAGATCTGGAGACAGACGGTACATGTTAGTTGGACCCAGAATGAGTATAGGTTCTACTATAGTTCCAGGAAGCAATGGAAATACACTAGTGGTCCCTGACAGGAGGCGTGCATCTGGTGAGGTAAGGAAAACACATCACGGAATGCATTGCTGCTGTATTTGCTGTAATGTTGTGTATGGATTGTTTAAAGTTGTGAAATGGTATTATTTGGGATCTGAGCAGTCAATTAAGTGCAGTGTCCACCTGAACATAGAAAACGCTATCCATGGTGCTGAAATGTATAAAACACACACACACACACTGAACCAAAGTGCTGTAGCCTACACTCAGTACACAAAATTACATCAAGAATGTGCATGTGCTTAATATGACTAAAATGTCTTAAAGGTGCTTAAAAGGGTGTCTTTGCTTCATCACATTTTATGGAACAGAAAAAGAAAAACACCTGAAATGCATTCTCCACATAGAAAACCTTGTCTCGCTGTCCATGGTGCTGAATTAGTGCTCATATGTGCTCCTGCTGGTCTTTTTAAGTATTGACTCATAAAACACTGAGGTTTTTGTTGATTGGTGTTTTTGTTAAACTGTAACAAATTACTTTTTAAGGGTCGCTAGCCCCTCCTATGCCCAGCTTCGTGTGTTTGTGTGAATAATAGCGATGATTTGATTTGCTGACCATGGAATTGAGATGATTTGATTGGCTGAGCAAAGAATGTATTGAGGATAATGTGTATCTATTGTTTGAATATTGAATATACATATTTACAGCAGTTAATTCAGTGAAGTGTCCATCTAAACATGTATCGCTGTCAATGGTGCTGAAATCACACACACACACACACACACACACACACACACACACACACACACACACACACACACACACACACACACACACACAAAGCTGGCCATTCATTATCAATGGCATTCAATGTTTGCGTTTACACAAACATTCAAAGCTGGATATATGGGGATAAAATAAAAAACAAGAAGAAAATACTGGGACACATGCTTACCAGTTAGACATTAGCTAGATTTATATAAATATGTTTTTTTTTAAGCATAATGCTGCTATTTCTTTTCCCCATTCTAACTAGAGGGCACTACAGTGCATTGTTTCTGTAAACAGCGTAATATATACAAGAGTTCGCATGGTGGCAGTACCCAGCTGAAATGAAACCACACCTATTATTGAGGCGCATGAGTGTGTGTGTCGACCGCCCACATTCTCGATCTTGTCCATGCAGGAGGATAAAACATTTAGCTATAGCCTATAAGCTTCAAAGTCAAGTCAGGTATAAGCTCTATGAAACATATATTGAAATACAGGCTATCGGTCTGATTGTATCTCCAATGGGTATGGGACTAATGGCTATGGAATAGCAGATCAACTGGAGTTGTGTTTTCATTCTAAAACATGGAACAAAGGCGACAAGATGCATGGCGAGATCGAAGGCAGTTGGTCGTTTTCGTGGTTGCCTTGGTTTTTGTTTTTAGTGGAGCCTCAGCACAGATACGATATTCAATATCAGAGGAGCTTAAAGAAGGGACTCTTGTTGGGAATATAGCAAAGGACCTCGGAATAGATATCGGTATCACCAAAGAGAGAAGGTTCCGTATTGTGTCTGGATCAACTGAGCCATTGTTTCACGTTAATCAGAATGATGGGATGCTTTATGTGAAGCGTATAATAGACCGAGAAGAGGTATGTGAACGGGTCAGTGTATGTCTCATCAATCTGAAAACGGTACTGGAGAACCCACTGGAAATACATTATGTTGTAGTGGAGATACTGGATGTTAATGATCATTCTCCCAGCTTCCCAGAGAATGAAAGGGAGCTCGAGATTTCAGAGTCCGCGCTGCCAGGCGCACGATTTCAGTTGGAGTCTGCACGCGATGTCGATGGTGGCGTGAACGCTGTGCAGCAATATAAACTTAGCTCCAATGACCATTTCCGCTTGGAGCTTAGTGATAGAGGCAAGGATGGAAAAGTTCCAATTTTATATTTACACAAACAATTGGACAGAGAAACTAGTAGTCGTCATCAACTGCTACTTACAGCAATAGACGGGGGTAAGCCTCCATTGTCTGGAACAGTACAACTATCCATAGATGTTTTAGATATAAATGACAACATGCCCGTTTTCAATAAAGAGGTATACTCTGTAACACTGAATGAAAACTCCCTAATTGGCACAAAGGTCATTCAAGTGAATGCATCCGACATGGATGAGGGTCTGAATGGAGAGGTGTTTTATTCGTTTGGTCGTAATGCAAATAGCAAAGTGCGGGAACTCTTTAATATAGATTCGAATACGGGAGAGATTTCTGTTAAAGGACTCATTGATTTCGAGGGGGAAGAAAGCTTTGCTGTTGATTTACAGGCCTCTGATAAGGGTTCAGTTCCACTGACAACAGACAAAATCGTTTTCATTAAAATTGTGGACGTAAATGACAACGCACCACAGATTGAGGTCGCATCCATGTCTAGTGCAATCTCTGAAGATTCCAGACCCGGAACAACAGTGGCTCTCATCAGCATTACCGACTTGGACTCTGGACTTAATGGGAAGGTTGCTGGCTACATCAGCAACGAAGTCCCTTTTACTTTAACTCCTTCAATACAAGATAATATGTACGCCATAGTAACCAAGGCCCTGTTGGACAGAGAAAAGCAGCCTCAATATGATATAACAATAGTTGCTAAAGATGCAGGTGAACCGGCCTTGTCATCTATGGCGACAATAAGTGTTTTAGTGTCAGACGTTAATGATAACAGTCCAGTGTTTTCACTGAGCCCCTATATGTTTTATGTTACAGAGAATAATCCCCCAGGAGCAGTAATATGCTCAGTTAGAGCTTTTGACACAGATGAGAATCAAAACTCATTAATTTCGTATTATATTGCTAGAGATGGCAGTGATAAAAATAAAGTATCACCGTTTTTAAATATCAATTCTGAAAATGGAGAAATATTGGCACTGAAAGGCTTTGACTTTGAAACAGTAAAAACTTTTGATTTCCAAGTTGTTGCCAAAGATTCTGGAACTCCGTCGCTAAGTAGTAACGCTACAGTGCATGTATTCATTCTGGATCAGAACGACAACGCTCCAGTCATCTTGTATCCAGCCAGTGCTAACGGTACTGCTGAAGGCGTGGAGGAGATTCCTCGTAATGTGAACGCAGGGCATCTGGTGACTAAAGTGAGAGCCTATGATGCTGATATAGGATATAATGGCTGGTTGTTGTATTCACTTCAGGAAGTCACTGACCACAGTCTGTTTGCTCTGGACCGCTATACAGGACATATAAGAACACTTCGTTCATTCACAGAAACAGACGAGGCTGGACATAAACTGGTCATACTGGTAAAAGACAATGGTAATGTTTCACTCTCAGCAACAGCTACTGTGATTGTGAAGGTTGTCGAGCCCAAAGAGGCTTTTGCAGCTTCTGATGTTAAAAGTGCAGCAAAAGATGAAGAGGACAACGTGTCGTTTTATTTGATCATAACTTTGGGCTCAGTTTCAATACTTTTTATCATCAGTATCATTGTGTTGATTGCAATGCAGTGCTCTAAATCTACAGACTATTCTTCTAAATATTTACAAGAGACAAATTATGATGGAACTCTGTGTCACAGCATCCAGTACAGATCTGGAGACAGACGGTACATGCTAGTTGGACCCAGAATGAGTATAGGTTCTACTATAGTTCCAGGAAGCAATGGAAATACACTAGTGGTCCCTGACAGGAGGCGTGCATCTGGAGAGGTAAGGAATACACATAAGACTTCTGTTTGCTGTGTTGGTGTGTGTGGATTACATATATCCACACACACCAATATATATTAACATGTATACAGGCTATTGATAGTGCATTATTTTGGATCTGAACAGTTTGCTTTTAATTCTGTGGATGTACTACTATTCATATTATACAAGTATAGGCTACACCAGTCCAGCATTCATAATCACTGTCCATGGAACTAAATTAATTCCACTATATTTATTAACACCTGTTCCTTTATATTTTCCATAAACTTTCAATAACTTTAGATCAAGTTGAAAAGAATAACAGTTCAAGTATTACAGAGTTGGGGCATTACACTCCTTAGCCTATGTTCAGCTATAGGGAATGATTGACATGTAATTGAGCCTATACACGCCATCGTCTAATGTGCTAATTCAAAGAGTCTTGGCTATATCTGACCACGGTTAATGGTTGAATGGACTAGTTTTGACCACGTGGGATAGCAAAATTCTGAGCTTTCAGCTTTGGACTGATTATAAACTTGTATAATAATAATAATAATAATAATAATAACAACAACAATAATAATAACTAGGGTAATAATAATAATTGTTTTCTGATCATATATTAGATGGCATCTTTACTGTTTATTTTATATGGTGCATCTTGCTTTGTTTCCCTTTGCCCATATACTAACTGGCACTACAAGTTACATTGTTCAGTACCATTTGATATCGTAATATTTGGAATCAAACCACACATGATGTTCATGGCATGAGTTTGTGTCCGCCCTCCTGTTTCTTGTGCTTGAAAACTGATATGAAGCTTATACATGTTGCAAAAGGCACTATACACGTGTCGCTGTCCTTGGTGCTGAAATACACTGCATGATAGCAGATGGCTTGGCAAACGTTTGCGTGTTGAACGAGGACATGGAGTGGAGTGAATGTGTTGAGAACATATCGTACCATTTAATTCTACTGTCTGCATCTCACCATAACGTTATCTATAGAATCCATACATCTAATATAAAAATGTGTCCTTTATTTTGTTGACGGTCTTCAACTTGTATTTGTTGTTATGGTTTATTTATGTGAACAAATATCCTCTTCAGATATCGCAGATTTTCATTCTGACACACGGTGTCAGTGTAGGTTGGGTACAGAGTCGTGCTTTCGTCACGATATTTCTATAGGCCGCCCACAGCAGGGCTCGTTGTTTCTATAACGCCAGCGTTATTGCAGTGGACAAGGAATATAATATAGATTTTAATTTCATCACTCGAGAACGTGTACCTTAGACTACGCTCTGTAATGTGACATACAATGACTGAAGCGATCTTCATCTTTTAGGACAAATTGGTTTTTAACCACTAATAATGGAACAAAGAGGATACGATACATGGAGGGGTATACGGTGGTGGATGCTCGTTACGATCTTAATGGATATTTTTTGGAGCGGAGCATCAGCTCAGATTCGATATTCTATATCTGAAGAGGTGAAAGAAGGGACAGTCGTCGGGAATATAGCCAAGGATTTGGGCCTCGATAAGACCTCATTAAAAGACAGGGGGTATCGCATTGTAGCAGGATCAGTTGAACCTCTTTTTGAGGTGAATCAAAATGATGGCATATTGTACGTGAAGAGAAACATTGACAGGGAGGAAGTGTGTGAACGGAGCAGTACGTGTTTGATCAACCTGAAAACCGTGTTAGAAAACCCGTTAGAAATACATTATATCGCGGTGGAAGTGCTTGATGTAAATGATCACGCTCCCACTTTCCCAGAGAAGGAGAACAGGCTTGAGATTTCTGAGTCCGCAATGCCAGGAGCGAGATTCCAGCTCCAAGCTGCGGATGATTCTGACGGGGGGCAGTTTTCTGTTCAACAATACAAACTCGGCCATAATGATAATTTTAGAGTTGAAGTTAAGGACAGAGGGGAAGCTCGTAAAATGCCATTTTTAGTTCTACAAAAACAGCTGGATAGAGAAACGGCAGGGAAACATAGGCTTCTGCTTACAGCCATTGATGGAGGTAAACCGGCCAAGTCTGGGACTTTAGTCATTCACGTGGATGTACTTGATGTTAATGACAACTCACCTGTTTTCAATAAAGAGACGTATGATACATCATTAAGGGAAAATTCTCCAATTGGCACTGTAGTGATTCAGGTCAATGCAACGGATTTGGATCAGGGTGCTAATGGTGAAATAACATATTCATTTGGCAACCTAGTTAATTTAAAATTATTGAATCTGTTTAGTGTGAATCCCATCAATGGTGAGATCAAAGTAACTGGTTTGATAGATTTTGAAGAAAGTAAGAGCTATGATATTGACATTCAAGCTTCTGATAAAGGACACGTTCCTTTAACATCAGATAAAAGTGTAACAATAACTATAATTGATGTTAATGATAATGCTCCTGAGATAGAAGTGACTTCATTTTCCAACTCTGTTCCTGAGAATGCAAGGATTGGAACAACTGTGGCTCTGATAAGTGTTACTGATCTGGACTCTGGCATTAATGGCAAAGTTATTTGCACAATCAAAGATGATGTTCCATTTACTTTATCCCCTTCAATACAAGACAATATGTTTGCTGTAGTCACTAAGTCACAGTTGGACAGAGAACACAGATCTTTGTATGATGTTACAATATTTGCTAAAGATGCAGGTGATCCATCCTTGACATCTGACCATAAAATAAGTGTTGTCGTATCAGACGTGAATGATAATAACCCACAGTTTACCTCAAGCCCCTATACATTTTATGTGACTGAGAATAATGCTCCAGGTGCCTCATTATTTTCAGTCAAGGCCTCTGACCTTGATGAAGGTGATAATGCTGTTATTTCATATCATATTTTGAGACATGGAAGTGAAGAAAACAAACTGGCATCCATACTTAACATCAACTCTGAAAATGGAGATATGTTGGCATTAAAAGGTTTTGACTTTGAATCTTTGAAAACATTTCAGTTCCAAGTTGTTGCCACTGACTCTGGAACTCCATCACTAAGCAGCAACGTAACAGTGAATGTATTCATTCTGGATCAGAACGACAACGCTCCAGTCATCTTTTATCCAGTCAGTGCTAACGGTACTGCTGAAGGTGTGGAGGAGATTCCTCGTAATGTGAATGCAGGACACTTGGTGGCTAAAGTGAGAGCCTATGATGCTGATATAGGATATAATGGCTGGCTATTATTCTCACTGCAAGAAGTTACTGATCACAGTCTGTTTGCTTTGGACCGCTATACAGGACAGATAAGAACACTTCGCTCATTCACAGAGACAGACGAGGCTGAACATAAACTGGTCATACTGGTGAAAGACAATGGAAATGTTTCACTCTCAGCAACAGCTACTGTGACTGTCAAAGTTGTGGAGCCCAAAGAGGCTTTTGCTGCTTCTGATGTTAAAAGTGCAGCAAAAGATGAGGATGAGAACAATATAGCTTTTTATCTGATCATAACATTGGGCTCTGTTTCAACACTCTTCCTCATCAGTATAATCGTTTTGATCACGATGCAATGTACTAAATCTACAGACTATTCCTCTAAGCATTTACAAGAGACAAATTATGATGGCACATTGTGTCACAGCATCCAGTACAGATCCGGAGACAGACGGTACATGTTAGTTGGACCCAGAATGAGTATAGGTTCTTCTATAGTTCCAGGAAGCAATGGAAATACACTAGTGGTCCCTGACAGGAGGCGAGCATCTGGAGAGGTAGGAATACACATAAGACTTCTGTTTGCTGGGTTGTTGTGTGTGGATTACAGGGATATTTTTACATTGATATAGTGCATTATTTTGGATCTGAACAGTTTGCTTTTAATTATTTGTATGTACTAGTATCCATATTATACAAGTAGGCTACACCAGCATGCATACAACATAAATAACTATCCATGGAACTAAATTAATTCGACCACATTTATTGCATGAACACCTGTTGCTTTTTATTTTCTATAAAATTTCAATAACTTTAGATCAAGTTGAAAAGATTAACAGTTCAAGTATTACAGAGTTTGGGAATTACACTCCATATGTTCATTATAATAGGGAATGATTGACAGGTCGTTGAGCATACACACCATCGTCTAATTGACTAAGTGCAAATTTAAAGAGTCTTGGCTACATGACCACGGTTAATGGTTGAATGGAATTGTTTTGTCGACGCGGGAAAGTTAAATTCTGAGCTATCGCACAAGCTTTGGACTGATTATAAACTTTATTATTAATAATAATATCTATTTTCTTTACTGTTTATATTATATGGTGCATGTTGCTGTTTCGCTTTGCCCATACTAACTATGGCTACAAGTTACATTGTTCAGTACCATTTGATATTGTAACATTTTGAAGGTGCCAGTGCCCAACTAGAATCAAAGCGCACATGATGTTGGCATGTGTCCGCCCTCCTGTTCTTGTGCTTGCAAGCTGAAGCTTTATGTTTTGCACTATATGTCGCTGTCCTTGGTGCTGAAATACACTGAATTATGGCACTTGGCTTGGCAAACCTCTGCGTGTTGAACGAGGACAAGGACATGGACATGGAGTGGAGTGAATGTGTTGAGAACATATCGTACCATGATTTAATTCTACTGGATCTCACCGTTATCTATAGAATCCATACATTTAATATACAAATGTGTCATTTATTTTGTTAACGGTCTTCAAATTTGATTTGTTCTTATGGTTTATGTGAACACTATCCTCGTCAGATATAGCAGATTTTCTTTCTGACACACGGTGTCAGTGTAGGTTGGGTACAGAGTCGTGCTTTCGTCACGATATTTATATAGGCCGCGCATAACAGGGCTCGTTATTTCTATAACGCCAGCGTGATTGCAGCTGACAAGGAATATAATAATTTGAATGTCATCACTCGAGAACGCGTGTACCTTGGACTACGCTCTGTAATGTGAAATGCAATGACTGCTTGAAGCGATCTTCACCTTTTAGGACAGATTTGTTTTTAACCACTAACAATGGAACAAAGAGGATACGATACATGGAGGGATATACGGTGGTGGATGGTCGTTACCATCTTAGTCGATATTTTGTGGAGCGGAGCATCAGCTCAGATTCGATATTCCATATCAGAAGAAGTGAAAGAAGGGACAGTCGTCGGGAATATAGCTAAGGATTTGGGCCTCGATAAGACCACATTAAAAGACAGGGGGTATCGCATTGTAGCAGGATCAGTTGAACCTCTCTTTGAGGTGAATCAAAATGATGGCATATTGTACGTGAAGAGAAACATTGACAGGGAGGAAGTGTGTGAACGGAGCAGTACGTGTTTGATCAATCTGAAAACCGTGTTAGAAAACCCGTTAGAAATACATTATGTCGCGGTGGAAGTGCTTGATGTAAATGATCACGCTCCCACTTTCCCAGAGAAGGAGAAAAGGCTTGAGATTTCTGAGTCGGCAATGCCAGGAGCGAGATTCCAGCTCCAAGCTGCGCGTGATTCTGACGGCGGACAGTTTTCTGTTCAACAATACAAACTAGGCCCCAATGAGAATTTTAGAGTTGAAGTTAAGGACAGGGGGGAAGATCATAAAATGCCCTTTTTAGTTCTTCAAAAACAGCTGGACAGGGAAACGGCAGGGAAACATAGGCTTCTGCTTACAGCCATTGATGGAGGTAAACCAGCCAGGTCTGGGTCTTTAGTAATTCACGTGGAAGTACTTGATGTTAATGACAACTCACCTGTTTTCATTAAAGATACGTATGCTACATCATTAAGGGAAATTTCTCCAGTTGGCACTATAGTGATTCAGGTCAATGCAACGGATTTGGATCAGGGTGCCAACGGTGAAATAACATATTCATTTGGTAACGAAGTTGATTTAAAATTACTGGATTTATTTAGTATAAATCCCATCACTGGTGAAATCAAAGTAACTGGTTTGATAGATTTTGAAGAACGTAAGCGCTACGATATTGATATACAGGCTTCGGATAAAGGACCAGTCCCTTTAACATCTGATAAAACTGTAACAATAACTATAATTGATGTTAATGATAATGCTCCTGAGATAGAAGTGACTTCATTTTCTGACTCTGTTCCTGAGAATGCAAGGATTGGAACAACTGTGGCTCTGATAAGTGTTACTGATCTGGACTCTGGCATCAATGGCAAAGTTATTTGCACAATCAAATATGATGTTCCATTTACTTTATCTCTTTCGATACAAGACAACATGTTTGCTGTAGTCACTAAGTCACAGTTGGACAGAGAACACATGTCTTTGTATGATGTTACAATAGTTGCTAAAGATGCAGGTAATCCATCCTTGACATCTGAAAAGAAAATAAGTGTTCTCGTATCAGACGTTAATGATAATAACCCACAGTTTACCTCAAGCCCCTATACATTTTATGTGATTGAGAATAATGCTCCAGGTGCCTCATTATTTTCAGTCAAGGCCTCTGACCTTGATGAAGGTGATAATGCTGTTATTTCATATCATATTTTGAGACATGGAAGTGAAGAAAACAAACTGGCATCAATACTTAACATCAACTCTGAAAATGGAGACATTTTGGCATTAAAAGGTTTTGACTTTGAAACTTTGAAAACATTTCAATTCCAAGTTGTTGCCACGGACTCTGGAACTCCATCACTAAGTAGTAATGTTACAGTGAACGTGTTCATTCTGGATCAGAACGACAACGCTCCAGTCATCTTTTATCCAGTCAGTGCTAACGGTACTGCTGAAGGTGTGGAGGAGATTCCACGTAATGTGAATGCAGGACATTTGGTAGCTAAAGTGAGAGCCTATGATGCTGATATAGGATATAATGGCTGGCTATTATTCTCACTGCAAGAAGTTACTGACCACAGTCTGTTTGCTTTGGACCGCTATACAGGACAGATAAGAACACTTCGCTCATTCACAGAGACAGACGAGGCTGAACATAAACTGGTCATACTGGTGAAAGACAATGGAAATGTTTCACTCTCAGCAACAGCTACTGTGACTGTCAAAGTTGTGGAGCCCAAAGAGGCTTTTGCTGCTTCTGATGTTAAAAGTGCAGCAAAAGATGAGGATGAGAACAATATGGCTTTTTATCTGATCATAACATTGGGCTCTGTTTCAACACTCTTCCTCATCAGTATAATTGTTTTAATCACAATGCAATGTACAAAATCTACAGACTATTCTTCTAAGCATTTACAAGAGACAAATTATGATGGAACACTGTGTCACAGCATCCAATACAGATCTGGAGACAGACGGTACATGTTAGTTGGACCCAGAATGAGTATAGGTTCTACTATAGTTCCAGGAAGCAATGGAAATACACTAGTGGTCCCTGACAGGAGGCGTGCATCTGGAGAGGTAAGGAATACACATAAGACTTCTGTTTGCTGGGCTGTTGTGTGTGGATTATACAGGGATATTATTAAATTGTTATAGTGCATTATTTTGGATCTGAACAGTTTGCTTTTAATTATGTTACTAGTATCCATATTATACAAGTAGGCTACACCAGCATGCACACATAAATTAATTAATTAATTAATAAATTAATTCCACCACATTCATTGCATGAACACCTGTTGCTTTTTATTTTCTATAAAATTTCAATAACTTTAGATCAAGTTGAAAATAATAACAGTTCAAGTATTACAGAGTTTGGGCATTACACTCCATATGTTCATTATAATCGGGAATGATTGACAGGTCGTTCAGCATACACGCCATCGTCTAATTGGCTAAGTGCAAATTTAAATAGTCTTGGCTACATGACCACGGTTAATGGTTGAATGGAATTGTTTTGACCACGTGGGAAGGCTAAATTCTGAGCTTTCGCACAAGCTTTGGACTGATTATAAACTTTTATAATAATAATATCTGTTTTCTGATAATATATTAGTTGGCACCTTTACTGTTTGATGCATGATGTTATGTTTCGCTTTGCCCATACTAACTATGGCATTACAAGTTACATTGTTCAGTAACATTTGATATTGTAATATTTTGATGGTGCCAGTGCCCAACTAGAATCAAACCACACATGATGTTGGCATGAGTTTGTGTCCGCCCTCCTGTTCATGCGCTTGCAAGCTGAAGCTCTGTTGCAAAAGGCACTATACGTCGCTGTCCTTGGTGCTGAAATACACTGAATGATGGCAGTTGGCTTGGCAAACCTTTGCGTGTTGAACGAGGACAAGGACATGCACAATGGACATGGAGTGGAGTGAATGTGTTGAGAACATATCGTACCATTTAATTCTACTGGATCTCACCATAACGTTATCTATATTATAATCCATACATTTAATATAGAAATGTGTAATTTATTTTGTTGGCAGTCTTCAACTTGTATTTGTTCGTATGGTTTATGTGAACACTATCCTCGTCAGATATAGCAGATTTTCTTTCTGACACACGGTGTCAGTGTAGGTTGGGTACAGAGTCGTGCTTTCGTCAAGATATTTCTATAGGCCGCACATAGCAGGGCTCCTTGTTTCTATAACGCCAGCTTTATTGCAGCTGACAAGGAATATAATATATATTTGAATGTCATCACTCGAGAACGCGTGTACCTTGGACTACGCTCTGTAATGTGACATACAATGACTGCTTGAAGCGATCTTCACCTTT
The DNA here is from genome assembly GCF_963924005.1 of Protomyctophum bolini. NCBI lineage: Eukaryota > Metazoa > Chordata > Actinopteri > Myctophiformes > Myctophidae > Protomyctophum > Protomyctophum bolini. The sequence continues at coordinate 17,527,669 of NC_137871.1, read as the reverse complement.
TAGGACAAATTTGTTTTTAACCATGGAACAAAGAGGATACGATACATGGAGGGATATACGGTGGTGGATGCTCATTACGATCTTAATGGATATTCTTTGGAGCGGAGCATCAGCTCAGATTCGATATTCTATATCTGAAGAAGTCAAAGAAGGGACAGTCGTCGGGAATATAGCTAAGGATTTGGGCCTCGATAAGACCACATTAAAAGACAGGGGGTATCGCATTGTAGCAGGATCAGTTGAACCTCTTTTTGAGGTGAATCAAAATGATGGCATATTGTACGTGAAGAGAAACATTGACAGGGAGGAAGTGTGTGAACGGAGCAGTACGTGTTTGATCAACCTGAAAACCGTGTTAGAAAACCCGTTAGAAATACATTATATCGCGGTGGAAGTGCTTGATGTAAATGATCACGCTCCCACTTTCCCAGAGAAGGAGAACAGGCTTGAGATTTCTGAGTCCGCAATGCCAGGAGCGAGATTCCAGCTCCAAGCTGCGGATGATTCTGACGGGGGCCAGTTTTCTGTTCAACAATACAAACTCGGCCATAATGATAATTTTAGAGTTGAAGTTAAGGACAGGGGGGAAGACAGTAAAATACCATTTTTAGTTCTACAAAAACAGCTGGATAGAGAAACGGCAGGGAAACATAGGCTTCTGCTTACAGCCATTGATGGAGGTAAACCGGCCAGATCTGGGACTTTAGTCATTCACGTGGATGTACTTGATGTTAATGACAACTCACCTGTTTTCAATAAAGAGATGTATGCTACATCATTAAGGGAAAATTCTCCAATTGGCACTATAGTGATTCAGGTCAATGCAACGGATTTGGATCAGGGTGCTAATGGTGAAATAACATATTCATTTGGCAACCTAGTTAATTTAAAATTATTGAATCTGTTTAGTGTGAATCCCATCAATGGTGAAATCAAAGTCACTGGTTTGATAGATTTTGAAGAACGTAAGCGCTACGATATTGATATACAGGCTTCGGATAAAGGACCAGTCCCTTTAACATCTGATAAAACTGTAACAATAACTATAGTTGATGTTAATGATAATGCTCCTGAGATAGAAGTGACCTCATTTTCCAACTCTGTTCCTGAGAATGCAAGGATTGGAACAACTGTGGCGCTGATAAGTGTTACTGATCTGGACTCTGGCATTAATGGCAAAGTTATTTGCACAATCAAAGATGATGTTCCATTTACTTTATCCCCTTCAATACAAGACAATATGTTTGCTGTAGTCACTAAGTCACAGTTGGACAGAGAACACAGATCTTTGTATGATGTTACAATAGTTGCTAAAGATGCAGGTAATCCATCCTTGACATCTGAACATAAAATAAGTGTTGTCGTATCAGACGTGAATGATAATAACCCACAGTTTACCTCAAGCCCCTATACATTTTATGTGACTGAGAATAATGCTCCAGGTGCCTCATTATTTTCAGTCAAGGCCTCTGACCTTGATGAAGGTGATAATGCTGTTATTTCATATCATATTTTGAGACATGGAAGTGAAGAAAACAAACTGGCATCAATACTTAACATCAACTCTGAAAATGGAGACATTTTGGCATTAAAAGGTTTTGACTTTGAAACTTTGAAAACATTTCATTTCCAAGTTGTTGCCACGGACTCTGGAACTCCACCACTAAGCAGCAATGTCACAGTAAACGTGTTCATTCTGGATCAGAACGACAACGCTCCAGTCATCTTGTACCCTGTCAGTGCTAACGGTACTGCTGAAGGTCTGGAGGAGATTCCTCGTAATGTAAACGCAGGACATTTAGTGGCTAAAGTGAGAGCCTATGATGCTGATATAGGATATAATGGCTGGTTATTATATTCACTACAGGAAGTTACTGACCACAGTCTGTTTGCTTTGGACCGCTATACAGGACAGATAAGAACACTTCGCTCATTCACAGAGACAGACGAGGCTGAACATAAACTGGTCATACTGGTAAAAGACAATGGAAATGTTTCACTCTCAGCAACAGCTACTGTGACTGTCAAAGTTGTGGAGCCCAAAGAGGCTTTTGCAGCCTCTGATGTTAAAAGTGCAGCAAAAGATGAAGATGAGAACAATATGGCTTTTTATCTGATCATAACGTTGGGCTCTGTTTCAATACTCTTCCTCATCAGTATAATCGTTTTGATCACGATGCAATGTACTAAATCTACAGACTATTCCTCTAAGCATTTACAAGAGACAAATTATGATGGCACATTGTGTCACAGCATCCAGTACAGATCCGGAGACAGACGGTACATGTTAGTTGGGCCCAGAATGAGTATAGGTTCTACTATAGTTCCAGGAAGCAATGGAAATACACTAGTGGTCCCTGACAGGAGGCGAGCATCTGGAGAGGTAGGAATACACATAAGACTTCTGTTTGCTGTGTTGTTGTGTGTGGATTATACAGGTATATATTAAATTGATATAATGCATTATTTTGGATCTGAACAGTTTGCTTTTAATTTGGTGTATGTACTAGTATTCATAATATACATGTAGGCTACACCAGTCCAGCATACATGAATAACAGTCCATGGAACTGAATACACTCCACTATATTTATTGTATAAACACCTGTTGCCTTTTATTTTCTATAATATTTCAATAACTTTAGATCAAGTTGAAAAGAATAACATATAGTTCAAGTATTACAGAGTTTGGGCATTACACTCCTTAGCATATGTTCATAATAATAGGAAATGATTGACAGGTAGTTGAGCCTATTCAAAGAGTCTTGGCTACATGACCACGGTTAATGGTTGAATGGGATTGTTTTGACCACGTGGGAAAGCTAAATTCTGAGCTTTCGCACAAGCTTTGGACTGATTATAAACTTTTATAATAATAATAATAATAATATCTATTTTCTGATCATATATTAGTTTGAACCTTTACTGTTTATATTATATGGTGCATGTTGCTATGTTTCGCTTTGCCCATACTAACTATGGCACTACAAGTTACATTGTAAACAGTACCATTTGATATTGTCATATTTTGAAGGTGCCAGTGCCCAACTAGAATCAAACCACACATGATGTTGCCTCCTGTTCTTGCGCTTGCAAGCTGAAGCTTTGTTCCAAAAGGCACTATATATCGCTGTCCTTGGTGCTGAAATACACTGAATGATGGCAGTTGGCTTGGCAAACCTTTACGTGTTGAACGAGGGCAAGGACATGGAGTGGAGTGAATGTGTTGAGAACATATCGTACCATTTCATTCTACTGGATCTTATCATAACGTTCTATATAGAATCCATACATATATAAAAATGTGTCCTTGATTTTGTTAAGTCTTCAACTTTTATTTGTTTTTATGGTTTATGTTAACACTATCCTCGTCAGATATCGCAGATTTTATTTCTGACACACGGTGTCAGTGTAGATTGGGTACAGAGTCGTGCTTTCGTCACGATATTTATATAGGCCGCCCATAACAGGGCTCGTTGTTTCTATAACGCCAGCGTGATTGCAGCTGACAAGGAATATAATATTTGAATTTCATCACTCGAGAACGTGTACCTTGGACTTTATGCTCTGTAATGTGACGTATACAATGACTGCTTGAAGCGATCTTCACCTTTTAGGACAAATTTGTTTTTAACCATTAATAATGGAACAAAGAGGATACGATACATGGAGGGATATACGGTGGTGGATGCTCGTTACGATCTTAGTGGATATTTTGTGGAGCGGAGCATCAGCTCAGATTCGATATTCTATATCTGAAGAAGTGAAAGAAGGGACAGTCGTCGGGAATATAGCTAAGGATTTGGGCCTCGATAAGACCACATTAAAAGACAGGGGGTATCGCATTGTAGCAGGATCAGTTGAACCTCTTTTTGAGGTGAATCAAAATGATGGCATATTGTACGTGAAGAGAAACATTGACAGGGAGGAAGTGTGTGAACGGAGCAGTACGTGTTTGATCAATCTGAAAACCGTGTTAGAAAACCCATTAGAAATACATTATGTCGCGGTGGAAGTGCTTGATGTAAATGATCACGCTCCCACTTTCCCAGAGAAGGAGAACAGACTTGAGATTTCTGAGTCCGCAATGCCAGGAGCGAGATTCCAGCTCCAAGCTGCGCGTGATTCTGACGGCGGGCAGTTTTCTGTTCAACAATACAAACTCGGCCTTAATGAGAATTTTAGAGTTGAAGTTAAGGACAGAGGGGAAGCTCGTAAAATGCCATTTTTAGTTCTACAAAAACAGCTGGATAGAGAAACGGCAGGGAAACATAGGCTTCTGCTTACAGCCATTGATGGAGGTAAACCGGTCAGGTCTGGGACTTTAGTAATTCACGTGGATGTACTTGATGTTAATGACAACTCACCTGTGTTCAATAAAGAGACGTATGATACATCATTAAGGGAAAATTCTCCAGTTGGCACTGTAGTGATTCAGGTCAATGCAACGGATTTGGATCAGGGTGCTAATGGTGAAATATCATATTCATTTGGTAATGCAGTTGATTTAAAATTACTGGATATATTTAGTATGAATCCCATCACTGGTGAGATCAAAGTAACTGGTTTGATAGATTTTGAAGAAAATAAGAGCTATGATATTGACATACAAGCTTCTGATAAAGGACCAGCTCCTTTAACATCTGATAAAAGTGTCACAATAACTATAATTGATGTTAATGATAATGCTCCTGAGATAGAAGTGACTTCATTTTCCAACTCTGTTCCTGAGAATGCAAGGATTGGAACAACTGTGGCTCTGATAAGTGTTACTGATCTGGACTCTGGCATTAATGGCAAAGTTATTTGCACAATCAAAGATGATGTTCCATTTACTTTATCCCCTTCAATACAAGACAATATGTTTGCTGTAGTCACTAAGTCACAGTTGGACAGAGAACACAGATCTTTGTATGATGTTACAATAGTTGCTAAAGATGCAGGTGATCCATCCTTGACATCTGAACATAAAATAAGTGTTGTCGTATCAGACGTGAATGATAATAACCCACAGTTTACCTCAAGCCCCTATACATTTTATGTGACTGAGAATAATGCTCCAGGTGCCTCATTATTTTCAGTCAAGGCCTCTGACCTTGATGAAGGTGAAAATGCTGTTATTTCATATCATATTTCGAGACATGGAAGTGAAGAAAACAAACTGGCATCAATACTTAACATCAACTCTGAAAATGGAGATATTTTGGCATTAAAAGGTTTTGACTTTGAATCTTTTAAAACATTTCAGTTCCAAGTTGTTGCCACTGACTCTGGAACTTCATCACTAAGCAGTAACGTAACAGTGAATGTATTCATTCTGGATCAGAACGACAACGCTCCAGTCATCTTGTATCCAGTCAGTGCTAACGGTACTGCTGAAGGTGTGGAGGAGATTCCTCGTAATGTGAATGCAGGACACTTGGTGGCTAAAGTGAGAGCCTATGATGCTGATATAGGATATAATGGCTGGCTATTATTCTCACTGCAAGAAGTTACTGACCACAGTCTGTTTGCTTTGGACCGCTATACAGGACAGATAAGAACACTTCGCTCATTCACAGAGACAGACGAGGCTGAACATAAACTGGTCATACTGGTGAAAGACAATGGAAATGTTTCACTCTCAGCAACAGCTACTGTGGCTGTCAAAGTTGTGGAGCCCAAAGAGGCTTTTGCTGCTTCTGATGTTAAAAGTGCAGCAAAAGATGAGGATGAGAACAATATAGCTTTTTATCTGATCATAACATTGGGCTCTGTTTCAACACTCTTCCTCATCAGTATAATTGTTTTAATCACAATGCAATGTACTAAATCTACAGACTATTCTTCTAAGCATTTACAAGAGACAAATTATGATGGCACATTGTGCCACAGCATCCAGTACAGATCTGGAGACAGACGGTACATGTTAGTTGGGCCCAGAATGAGTATAGGTTCTACTATAGTTCCAGGAAGCAATGGAAATACACTAGTGGTCCCTGACAGGAGGCGAGCATCTGGAGAGGTAAGGAATACACATAAAGCTTCTGTTTGATGTTGTGTGTGGATTATACAGGGATATAGGCTATTGATATAGTGCATTATTTTGGATCTGAACAGTTTGCTTTTAATTCAGTGTATATATTCATATTCATAATATTATACATGTAGGCTACACCAGTCCAGCATACATAAATCACAGTCCATGGAACTAAATTAATTCCATATTCATTGCATAAACACCTGTTGCTTTCTATTTTCTATACATTTTCAGTTGAAAGTTGAAAAGTTGAAAGTTGAAAAGAATAACATAGTTCAAGTATTACAGAGTTTGGGCATTACACTCCTTAGCATATGTTCATAATAATAGGGGATGATTGACAGGTAGTTGAGCCTACACGTCATCGTCTAATTGTGCAAATTCAAAGAGTCTTGGCTATACCACCGGTAATGGTTGAATAGAATTGTTTTGACCTGCACGTGGGAAAGCTACATTCTGAGCTTTCAACAAGCTTTGTACTGATTTCATAACAATAATAATAATTATTATTATTTTTGGATCAGTTGGCACCTTTACTGTTTATATTATATGGTGCATGTTGCTATGTTTTACTTTGCCCATAATAACTATGGCACTACAAGTTAACATTGTTCAGTACCATTTGATATTGTAATATTTTGAAGGTGCCAGTGCCCAACTAGAATCAAACCATACACATGATGTTGGCATGAGTTTGTGTCCGCCCTCCTGTTCTTGCGCTTGCAAGCTGAAGCTTTGTTCCAAAAGGCACTATATGTCGCTGTCCTTGGTGCTGAAATACACTGAATGATGGCAGTTGGCTTGGCAAACCTTTGCGTGTTGAACGAGGGCAAGGACATGGACATGGAGTGGAGTGAATGTGTTGAGAACATATCTTAGGCCTACCATTTCATTCTACTGGATCTCACCATATAACGAGAATACATATACATTTAATATAAAATGTGTCCTTTATTTTGTGAAGTCTTCAACTTTTATTAGTTTTTATGGTTTATGTTAACACTATCCTCGTCAGATATAGCAGATTTTCTTTCTGACACACGGTGTCAGTGTAGGTTTGGTACAGAGTCGTGCTTTCGTCACGATATTTATATAGGCCGCCCATAACAGGGCTCGTTGTTTCTATAACGCCAGCGTTATTGCAGCTGACAAGGATTATAATATATGTTTGAATGTCATCACTCGAGAACGCGTGTACCTTGGACTACGCTCTGTAATGTGACATATACAATGACTGCTTGAAGCAATCTTCACCTTTTAGGACAGATTTGTTTTTAACCACTAATAATGGAACAAAGAGGAATGGGATACGATACATGGAGGGATATACGGTGGTGGATGCTCGTTACGATCTTAGTGGATATTTTGTGGAGCGGAGCATCAGCTCAGATTCGATATTCTATATCTGAAGAAGTGAAAGAAGGGACAGTCGTCGGGAATATAGCTAAGGATTTGGGCCTCGATAAGACCACACTAAAAGACAGGGGTTATCGCATTGTAGCAGGATCAGGTGAACCTCTCTTTGAGGTGAATCAAAATGATGGCATATTGTACGTGAAGAGAAACATTGACAGGGAGGCAGTGTGTGAACGGAGCAGTACGTGTTTGATCAACCTGAAAACCGTGTTAGAAAACCCATTAGAAATACATTATGTCGCGGTGGAAGTGCTTGATGTAAATGATCACGCTCCCACTTTCCCAGAGAAGGAGAACAGGCTTGAGATTTCTGAGTCCGCAATGCCAGGAGCGAGATTCCAGCTCCAAGCTGCGCGTGATTCCGATGGCGGACAGTTTTCTGTTCAACAATACAAATTAGGCCATAATGACAATTTTAGAGTTGAAGTTAAGGACAGAGGGGAAGATCGTAAAATACCATTTTTAGTTATACAAAAACAGCTGGATAGAGAAACGGCAGGGAAACATAGGCTTCTGCTTACAGCCATTGATGGAGGTAAACCGGCCAGGTCTGGGACTTTATTCATTCACGTGGATGTACTTGATATTAACGACAACTCACCTGTTTTCAATAAAGAGACGTATGCTACATCATTACGGGAAAATACTCCAATTGGCACTGTAGTGATTCAGGTCAATGCAACGGATTTGGATCAGGGTGCTAATGGCGAAATAACATATTCATTTGGTAACCTAGTTGATTTAAAATTATTGAATCTGTTTAGTGTGAATCCCATCAATGGTGAAATCAAAGTCACTGGTTTGGTAGATTTTGAAGAAAGTACGAGCTATGATATTGACATACAAGCTTCTGATAAAGGACAAGTTCCTCTAACATCTGATAAAAGCATAAGAATAACTGTAATTGATGTTAATGATAATGCTCCTGAGATAGAAGTGACTTCATTTTCCAACTCTGTTCCTGAGAATGCAAGGATTGGAACAACTGTGGCTCTGATAAGTGTTACTGATCTGGACTCTGGCATTAATGGCAAAGTTATTTGCACAATCAAAGATGATGTTCCATTTACGTTATCCCCTTCAATACAAGACAACATGTTTGCTGTAGTCACTAAGTCACAGTTGGATAGAGAACACATGTCTTTATATGATGTTACAATAGTTGCTAAAGATGCAGGTGATCCACCCTTGACATCTGAACATAAAATAAGTGTTGTCGTATCAGACGTGAATGACAATAACCCACAGTTTACCTCGAGTCCCTATACGTTTTATGTTACTGAGAATAATGCTCCAGGTGCCTCATTATTTTCAGTCAAGGCCTCTGACCTTGATGAAGGTGATAATGCTGTTATTTCATATCATATTTTGAGACATGGAAGTGAAGAAAACAAACTGGCATCAATTCTTAACATCAACTCTGAAAATGGAGTGATTTTGGCATTAAAAGGTTTTGATTTTGAAACTTTGAAAACCTTTCAGTTTCAAGTTATTGCCACAGATTCTGGAACTCCACCACTTAGCAGCAATGTAACAGTGAATGTGTTCATTCTGGATCAGAACGACAACGCTCCAGTCATCTTGTATCCAGTTAGTGCTAACGGTACTGCTGAAGGTATAGAGGAGATTCCTCGTAATGTGAACGCAGGACATTTGGTGGCTAAAGTTAGAGCCTATGATGCTGATATAGGATATAATGGCTGGTTATTATATTCACTGAAAGAAGTTACTGACCACAGTCTGTTTGGTTTGGACCGCTATACAGGACAGATAAGGACACTTCGTTCATTCACAGAGACAGACGAGGCTGAACATAAACTGGTCATACTGGTAAAAGACAATGGAAACGTTTCTCTCTCAGCAACAGCTACTGTGATTATTAAGGTTGTGGAGCCTAAAGAGGCTTTTGCAGCGTCTGATGTTAAAGGTGCAGCAAAAGATGAAGAGGAAAACAATGTGGCGTATTATCTGATCATAACTTTGGGCTCAGTTTCAACACTTTTTCTCTTAAGTATCACTGTGTTGATCGTAATGCAGTGCTCCAAATCAACGGACTATTCCTCCAAGCAATTGCAAGATGCGAATTATGACGGCACACTGTGTCACAGCATCCAGTACAGATCCGGAGACAGACGGTACATGTTAGTTGGACCCAGAATGAGTATAGGTTCTACTATAGTTCCAGGGAGCAATGGAAATACACTAGTGGTCCCTGATAGGAGGCGAACATCTGGAGAGGTAAGCAATATAATACACATACATAACGGTATGCACAGCTCCTTGACTATATAACTACATTGTTTCTGAGAATGTTGTTACTTGTTGCTTTTATGGAACACAACTGCTTTTTATCGCATAATACAGTATATGTCTATATACTGGGTGTTAACTAAAATTATGGCTTTTAAACATTTTGAAGACACATCAAACAAAGTTCCCCAAATTGCGTGCTGCTCTCCCTGGTCCTGAAACCCATATACTAGGACAATAACAGTTTTATTACATGACATTTTCCATTATCTATACATCGACCTCACAATGTAGACCTCACGGTGATCACCATGACCATTTAACCCAAAATGTATTTATTATTGTTGGACAGACAGACAGACAGACAGACAGACAGAAAATTATAATAATAATTATAATATTAATAATTATTATTATGAATAGTTGACTTATACAAATCATTTTGCCTATTTAGTGCTGTTTGGCCACGTAGACAATTATGTTCATGCCCCCATTTGTTTGTAAAACACTCGCATAACGTATGTTTGCCTCTCAACTTTGTTGCACTCAAACAATGCCAATATCAACATTAAATTATGTATATGTAAACATACCTCATCTGTTTTACATTAATTCTCGCTCATTGCGGTAGGCCTACCGCATGGTGTCACTATATGAGCGTAATAGTGCGTGAGCTATATTGGCTTTCGTCATTCACTGGGCTTTCGTCCACCCATTTCGTTGGTTGCAATGTTGGTATCGGAAGAATGAAACGAGGTTGTATGTTGGCCAACAGCGTGAATGGGACTATCCACACAATTGGTCATATAAAATAGAAATAGATCTGTGAATTGCAGTATCAAGATTAGGCTTGGCAATGCCATCATAGTTCAATTCAATTGGATTATATGTCATCACTTCATCACACCATGGAACAAAGGGAACGCTGGGTATGGAGGGTTCGACCTGGTATGGTTACCGTAATTACTGCGTTGGTTCTGTCCTGCTGGAACGTGCAGGCCTCGGCACAAATAAGATATTCCATTTCTGAAGAAGTGAAAGAAGGGACAGTTGTTGGCAACATAGCTAAGGATCTAGGACTGGATAAGAGCACACTGAAACAGAGAGGATATCGTATTGTGGCCGGGTCAAACGAGCCTCTTTTTCGAGTAAATCAGGACGATGGTATTCTGTATGTAAACCGAAACATTGACAGAGAGGATGTGTGCGACCGGACCAGTGCGTGTGTGATCAGTGTAAAAACGGTGCTAGAGAACCCTTTGGAGATCCACTATGTCTCGGTGGAGGTACTGGATGTGAACGACCACTCTCCCAGCTTCCCAGAGAAAGAAAAACGACTAGAGATTTTTGAGTCTGCTTTACCTGGAGCAAAATATCCGTTGCAAGCTGCACATGACGCGGATAGTGGCCTATTATCTGTTCAGCAGTACAAATTAAACCACAATGATCAATTTCGTTTAGAAATCAAAGATCGTGGCGAGGACCGTAAAACTCCTATATTAATCCTTCAAAAGCCACTTGATAGAGAATCTGTCAAGAGACATGTGTTACTTCTTACCGCCATTGATGGAGGTAAGCCTCCAAAGTCGGGAGAAATGAGAATTACTATCGATGTGTCCGATATTAATGATAATCCCCCAGTCTTTACAAAGGATTCATACACTGTGAAACTATACGAAAATTCTCCCATAGGCACAACTGTTATACAAGTAAATGCAACGGATTTGGACGAGGGCTCAAATGCTGAAGTTGAATATTATTTTGGGAATGATGTGGACGCAAAAGCACGAGCGAGTTTTGATTTAAATCTGTTGACTGGAGAAATCATTGTATCGGGAGTCATAGATTATGAAGAGAAGAGTAGATATGAAATTGACATACAAGCGTCTGACAAGGGTATAGCTACACTGACAACAGAAAAAACAGTTATTATTGATATCGTTGATGTGAATGATAATGCACCTCAAATCGAAGTGACATCTTTTTCTCGTGCCCTCCCCGAGGATTCCAAACCAGGAACCACAGTGGCACTGATTAATGTTAAAGATTCTGATGCTGGTCTCAATGGAAAAGTTATGTGTTTCATAGATCAAGCGGTTCCTTTTACACTAACCCCGTCTTTGGAAAATAACATGTATTCTCTAGTCACAAAGTCACTATTGGACAGAGAACGTCAGTCTTATTATGACATTACAATTAATGCTAAAGACACAGGCCATCCATCTTTGTCATCTTTAAAAACTATAAGTGTACTTCTATCGGATGTAAATGACAATATTCCAGAGTTTTTACGAAATCCATATACTTTCTATGTTGCTGAAAATAACACTCCCGGCGTGTCGGTTTTTTCGGTAAAAGCCTATGATCATGACGAAGGTGATAATGCTGTTATATCATATCATATCCCTAGGGAAGGAGCCAATGAAAAACTTGCGTCATACTTAAACATGAATCATGAAAACGGTGACATTTTGGCACTAAAAACATTTGACTTTGAAACATTCAAAACATTCAAATTCCAAGTTGTTGCCACAGACTCTGGAACTCCACCACTAAGCAGCAATGTCACAGTAAACGTGTTCATTCTGGATCAGAACGACAACGCTCCAGTCATCTTGTATCCAGTCAGTGCTAACGGTACTGCTGAAGGTGTGGAGGAGATTCCTCGTAATGTGAATCCAGGACATTTGGTGACTAAAGTGAGAGCATATGATGCTGATATAGGATATAATGGCTGGTTATTATATTCACTACAGGAGGTTACTGACCACAGTCTGTTTGGTTTGGACCGCTATACAGGACAGATAAGAACACTGCGTTCATTCACAGAGACAGACGAGGCTGAACATAAACTGGTCATACTGGTAAAGGACAATGGCAACGTTTCACTCTCAGCAACAGCAACTGTGATTGTCAAAGCAATGGAACCCAAAGAGGCCTTTGCTGCATCTGATGTTAAAAGTGCTGTAAATGAAGACGAGGAAAACAGTGTGGCTTTTTATTTGATTATAACTTTGGGCTCAGTTTCAGTACTTTTTATCATCAGCATCATTGTACTGATTATAATGCAGTGCTCCAAATCCACAGACTATCCCTCCAAGTATTTACAAGAGACTAATTATGACGGGACATTGTGTCACAGCATCCAGTACAGATCTGGAGACAGACGGTACATGTTAGTTGGACCCAGAATGAGTATAGGTTCTACTATAGTTCCAGGAAGCAATGGGAATACTCTAGTGGTCTCTGACAGGAGGCGTGCATCTGGAGAGGTAAGATACATTTTGTGAACAATGTATAACAAACAAACAAACGTATTCCCCCTCTCCTTTTGTTGAATGTGTAAATTGCCATCACAGCAAAACTTGACATTAACTGAAATAACAATTGACCATTTCCAAGTCCTGCCCGTGCAGTTGCTTTGGACCCCTCTCCACCCACTACAAGAGAAAAGCCTGTTGCCTTTAGTGATATAGGCATATTGCAATAATGAATGAATGAATTCGTTCGTTCGTTTGTTTGTTCGTTCATTCATTCATTCTCCAAATTGGATATGGTTTTTTTATCACGTTTAGCAAAGTCATTACAAATAACCTCTGCTATGTGGAAGAACATGGCTTGTCAGTCAGGGTGTCACAGGGAGTCAGTGATCAATCAGAAGGCTGTCAATGAGTCAATTGGTTTATTAGCTTTTAGAATAAGACTGGTTTGTGCCTCAAATGCCCTAACATGAATTACAGCTGTCCTTGGTGCTGAAATCCCCAGCTATCCCGACATGCGTAGCTGTCCTTAGTCCTGAAATGAAATGTGTGGTGATTTGAAACTGGGCTCAATTTCCAGTGTCATCCCATTAATTGCAAGTAATCCACGAAATCGTTCCTCAAACCATTCTGATGAAAAAAAAAAGTGTATATCCCTAAATTATATTCTGGGGAATACTTTAGGTCAGTAGCTATTCATTACTATTATTAGAGTCATTGTGTGAGCAATTCATTAAATCTGACCTTCCTTGAAGTATCACTTTTAAAATGGTAAAAATAGTTCACTCCTTGTCCATGAAAGGAGGTATTCGAAATTGGGACAGATATAGGCTATTCTATTTACCAATGGCAGTCTGTGTGGACGGCATATCACAACTGTGATGTGGTTTTTTTTGTTTGTTTTTGTTTTCTGTTTGTTTTTTACGTTTTTAAGTGTGTGTGTGAAATTGAATGCTGTTTTACTTTGACTCTCTCACACTATTGTAAAATATATGTTTTTGCTGCCAACTGAATTTCTCTCACCGGGAATTAAGGCAAATATTTAACTGCAGTAGGTAGCGTGGTGTCACCTCCATGGTTGACTTATTTGGCACTGGTCATGGTGCTGATTCGTTGGTTATAATGGTATTGCGTTGAAAAATAAATGTTATGTAATGTCAAGATTATCAATAATACGATTGGCATAATTATACTTCAAAACAGTTTGAGTTGTTGATTACCAATACTGGCTGTGATTATTATAACATGTTGACATGACCTGCAATCTGATTCAGGATCTCATGGTGTCAGTGTTCCAGTGAAACAATTATTTTAGCCTATAGCTTTTCATAGGCTGCACTTGGTTCCACCCATTTCTGGTGTTAACCTTTCGTTGTGGTTCAAACATTTCCGTATAGAACAGCGTGAGCAGCGAGATCACATCACATTCTCCAAATGACTATTTGCATAGTTGCCATTTATGCAGGGAACAAGGCAACACATTTGTCTTTAAGAATGACGGATGACGTTCACATTTGAATACTCTTATCGTTTTAACGGATCACTGTTTGTATCATGGAACAAAGAGGATGCAGTGTGGCTATAAGGGGGAGGCGACAGTGGTGGATATCTTTCGCGATTGCTGTGTTTCTTTTCTGGAATGGAGCAGTGGCTCAGATACGATATACAATCTCTGAAGAGGTCAAGGAGGGAACCTTTGTTGGAAATCTAGCCAAGGATTTGGGGCTCGATGTTGGCGGTTTGAAAGGAAGGGGATTCAGAATTGTGTCTAGCTCCAACGACCACCCTTTCCGAGTTGATCAGAACGATGGTGTCCTATACGTGAACAAATTACTGGACAGAGAAGAGCTGTGCGAACGGACTAGCGTGTGTATTATTAACCTGAAAACCGTCTTGGAGAATCCACTGGAGATCCATTATGTCGCCGTGGAGGTGCTAGATGTAAATGACCATTCTCCGAGCTTCCCAGAGAAGGAACGGCGATTAGAAATATTCGAGTCCACTATACCAGGGACACGATTTCAGTTGAAAGCTGCGAGCGACTCTGATCGTGGTATATTTTCTGTGCAGCATTATAAGCTCAGCCAGAATGACCATTTCCGTTTGGAAGTGAAAGATAAAGGAGATGTGAAAACACCCGTTTTACTGCTGCAAAAGTCATTAGATAGAGAGGCTATTAAAAGTCACACGTTAATTCTGACTGCAACTGATGGAGGTAAACCACCAAGATCAGGTAACACGAAGATTATTGTTGACGTATTAGACGTCAACGACAACGCACCTGTTTTCTCCAAAGAAATTAATTCAGTGCAACTTTATGAAAATGCTGACATAGGCACACAGGTGATTCAAGTAAATGCAACTGATTTGGACGAGGGTCCCAATGGAGAGGTAATTTATTCCTTCGGGAATAGTATGAATGAAAGATTATTCAAACTGTTTGATATAAACCCAGTTACAGGTGAAATTGTTGTGAAGGGTCTTATTGATTATGAGCAAAAAGACAAATATGTGTTAGAAATTCAAGCCTCGGACAAAGGCGGTGTTCCGCTTGTCACAGAAAAGAGTGTAATCATAAAAATAGTTGACGTGAATGACAACGCACCTGTGATAGAAGTGACTTCCTTTTCAAGCGCCATCTCTGAAGATTCCAGACCTGGAACTACAGTGGCCCTTATTAGTGTCAGTGATCTGGACTCGGGTCTCAATGGGAAAGTTATTTGTTCTATAAGTGAGGAAGTTAATTTTGATTTAACAGCTTCCTTGCAAGACAACATGTATTCATTAATAACAAAGTCTCCTCTTGATAGAGAGAAACAGACTAAATATGACATAACTATAATGGCCAAGGACGCTGGCCTACCAGTGCTATCATCTGAAAAGACGATAAGTGTTATTGTGTCAGATGTTAATGACAACAGTCCTGAGTTTTCACGCAGTCCCTATACTTTCTATGTTAGTGAGAACAATGCTCCAGGACAATTATTGTTTACTGTAAGGGCGTCTGATCGTGACGAGGGAGATAATGCCCTTATTTTATATCACATTCAACGAAATGGAGCAACTGACAATAAAGCAGCTTCATTTCTAAATATTAATCCAGAAAGCGGTGATATTATGGGGCTGAAGAACTTTGACTTTGAAACTTTGAAAACATTTCAGTTCCAAGTTGTTGCCACAGACTCTGGCACACCACCACTAAGCAGCAATGTCACAGTGAACGTGTTCATTCTGGATCAGAACGACAACACTCCAGTCATCTTGTATCCAGCCAGTGCTAACGGTACTGCTGAAGGTGTGGAAGAGATTCCTCGTAATGTGAACCCAGGGCATTTGGTCGCTAAAGTGAGAGCCTATGATGCTGATATAGGATATAATGGCTGGTTATTATATTCACTACAGGAAGTTACTGACCACAGTCTGTTTGCTTTGGACCGCTATACAGGACAGATAAGAACACTTCGTTCTTTCACAGAGACAGACGAGGCTGAACATAAACTGGTCATACTGGTAAAAGACAATGGGAACTTTTCACTCTCAACAACAGCTACTGTGATTGTCAAAGTAATGGAGGCCAAAGAGGCCTTTGCAGCTTCTGATGTTCAAAGTGTATCAAAAGATGAAGAAGAGAACAATGTGGCTTTTTACCTGATTATAACTTTGGGGTCAGTTTCAACCCTTTTCCTGATTAGTATTATGGTGTTGATTGTGATGCAGTGCTCCAAACCCGCAGACTACACATCCAAATATTTACAAGAAACAAATTACGATGGAACACTGTGCCACAGCATTCAATATAGATCTGGAGACAGAAGGTACATGTTAGTTGGACCCAGAATGAGTATTGGATCTACTATAGCTCCTGGAAGCAATGGGAATACTCTAGTGGTTTCTGAGAAGAGGCATTCATCTGGAGAGGTAAGTGGGTTGATGTGTTTTCTTGACACAAACCCCATAACTAGAATTATGTTTTGTTCAAATAAAATAAAATACTACTACTACTACTACTACTACTACTACTACTTATACTACTACGACTACTACTACTAATAATAATAATAATAATAATAATTCTTTAACTACATGTAATTCTACTAACATTCTTTAATCAGTCAACAATCAACAACTTACAGCTTTCAATTGGAATGAACTTAAAATAACTGCATGCTAATGTGTGGTTAAGTTTCTAGTTATATTTGATATTCTTTTCATCACCCCTAACCATTTTAGACTAATTTCCCTGGGTCTGGTATGAGTGATATGTGTGAGCGAACTGCATGTGCTTTTTCAAATGATCTATTTAAATTGTATTATTTTATATAGTGTTTTATTTTTAATGAAAAAGGGAACTATCACGCAAGGACACTATATCAGTCACCAGAACCAATGCAGGGATGTGTGTATAAGGCTGTAATGTGTTTAAACTGAACACAGTTGGAAGGGGCGTGTCTCATGAAATTAATCCAAATATTGAATCAAGCAATTTAAAAATAGACTATGATGCACACGAATGCCAGAGAAGATAAAATGAAAAAGTATTTTTAAGTATTTTAAAGTGAAATAAGTCTCTCAAACAGGAGATGTCGCTCTCCATGGTGCTGAATTAGAATTAATACAGTAGGCCAAGGCTACAACCCGTGCCGCGGTGCCGCGGCTTGAGAGTGAGATGTTGATTCACATTTTTTAATGTTTGTCACCGTTTGTTTTACATCACCATTACATCACCTAATCAACATGAGTTAAACTTTCATTCATTGCCAATGTTTCGGTGTGTTTACTGTTTAGGATGATTAAATAATTGTTGCTTATATCTTGAGTTCATAGCTAGTTTGCAATGCTCCTGTACTGAGTTGTGAGATCGCATGGTGTCAGTGTGCACTTCAGAAAAGGATTCAGAAAGTCCGTTTCATGATAGGACCTTGGATCCACCCCTCAGTGGCTTTATTCCTGCCTATGCGCAGGAACATTTGTCATCATTCCCAAGCATTTCTAAGAATGTTTTTGCGTATGTGGGGATCATGAACATTGGGCATTTATGATAATATTGGGTGGAGTAAACGTCATTAAGCTGTCATAGTTCTTCTGGAGGATTTGTAGCTTTTTTGCTTCATCATGGAAGAAAGAGGACGTGAGCCACGGAGGAACAGACGGCGGTGGTTTGTGTTCCTGGTTGCTTTGCCTCTTTTGTGCAGCGTGGCATCAGGACAAATAAGATATTCGGTACCAGAGGAAGCTAAAGAAGGAACAGTCGTTGGGAATATAGCAAAAGATTTGGGCTTGGATAAGAACACACTGAAAGAAAGGAGATATCGCATTGTGTCTGGCTCTACTGATCCTCTTTTCCATGTGAATCAGAACGATGGTATATTATATGTAAACAGAAAGATAGACAGAGAAGAGGTATGTGAGCGGAGCAGCGCATGTTTGATCAGTCTGAAAACCGTACTTGAAACCCCCTTAGAAATCCATTACGTGGAAGTTGAAGTGCTTGATATAAACGACCATTCTCCCACTTTCCCCGAGACAGAGAAAATGTTAGAAATTTCGGAGTCCGCTTTGCCAGGAGCACGATTTCAAGTTCCAGCCGCACGCGACCCAGACGGGGATCAGTTTTCCATACAACAGTATAGACTGAGCAACAACGACCACTTCCGTTTGGAAGTGAAGGATAAAGGAGAAGATGGAAAGATTCCCACACTAGTGTTGCAAAAGGCTTTAGACAGGGAGGCTATGGGGAGCCACTCATTAGTGCTAACTGCCTTAGATGGGGGGAAGCCTCCAAAATCGGGTAAAATGAATATCAGAGTAGATGTACTTGATGTCAATGATAACGCGCCCATATTTACTAAAGATATTTACTCTGTGCTATTGAATGAGAATGTTCCAGTTGGTACAACTGTCATACAAGTCAATGCTACTGATTTGGATGATGGTCCAAACGGAGAGGTAGTTTACTCGTTTGGAAATAGCGTAGGGCTAAATAATAGATTATTTAAACTGTTTGAAATTAACCAATCAACAGGCGAAATAATTGTGAAAGAACTAATAGATTATGAACAGAAGGACAGATATGCAATTGAAATCCAAGCATCAGATAAAGGCCTCGCTCCGCTAACAACAGAAAAAAGTGTAATCATAAAGATAGTTGATATGAATGACAATCCACCTGAAATTGAAGTCACATCATTTTCCGACGCAATATCTGAAAATGCCAGACATGGAACCACAGTTGCTCTTATCAGTGTCAGTGATTTGGATTCTGGCCTTAATGGAAAGGTATTTTGTTCTATACGGGAGGACGTCCCATTTGCCTTATCGCAATCTTTAAAAGATAATATGTTTTCTTTAATAACCAAATCACCTCTCGATAGGGAAACACAGTCTCAATATGACGTAACTATTATCGCCAAGGATGCTGGCAAACCGTCATTATCATCTGAAAAGACCGTCACCGTTATTGTATCAGATGTAAATGATAACTCCCCAGAGTTTTCTATGAACCCCTATACTTTTTATATCACTGAGAACAATGCTCCAGGTGCCTCATTATTTTCAGTCAGGGCTGGTGACCGTGACGAGCATGATAATGCTCGGATTTCATATAGTATTGTTAGGGACGGGACAGACAATTATAAATTGGCTTCATTATTAAATATCAATTCAGAAAATGGGGACATATTGGCTTTAAAAGGTTTTGACTTTGAAACGTTTAAAACCTTTAAATTTCAAGTTGTTGCCACAGACTCTGGAACTCCACCACTAAGCAGCAATGTCACAGTGAATGTGTTCATTCTGGATCAGAACGACAACGCTCCAGTCATCTTGTATCCTGTCAGTGCTAACGGTACTGCTGATGGTGTGGAGGAGATTCCTAGTAATGTGAACGCGGGATATTTGGTGACTAAAGTGAGAGCCTATGATGCTGATATAGGATATAATGGCTGGTTATTATATTCACTACAGGAAGTTACTGACTACAATCTGTTTGCTTTGGACCGCTATACAGGACAGATAAGAACACTTCGCTCATTCACAGAGACAGACGAGGCTGAACATAAACTGGTCATACTGGTAAAAGACAATGGAAACGTTTCACTCTCAGCAACAGCTACTGTGATTGTCAAAGCTGTTGAACCCAAAGAGGCATTCGCTGCATCTGATGTTAAATCTGCAGCAAAAGATGAAGAGGAAAACAATGTTGCTTTTTATCTGATCATAACTTTGGGCTCAGTTTCAGTTCTGTTTATCATCAGTATCATCATGCTCATTATAATGCAGTGTTCCAAACCTACAGCCTATTCCTCCAAGCATTTGCAAGAGACTAATTATGATGGGACACTTTGCCATAGCATCCAATACAGGTCCGGAGACAGGCGGTACATGTTAGTTGGACCCAGAATGAGTATTGGGTCTACAATAGTTCCAGGGAGCAATGGAAATACTCTAGTGGTCCCTGACAGGCGTCCTGCATCTGGAGAGGTAAGAAGACTCTTTGAGTGATTGAATATCAATCAAAATACTTAGTCAGTTGCTTTTTTGGGGGGATGTGAACTGTAATCAATGCAAAAATATTGTTCATTTTTGATACGATATCGATACCTATATCGGATATCTGTGCCAATTTGATTCATATTGCAATTCTTAAATATATTGCGATTCGATTTGATATTGACATTTTTTGCGATTTTCTTTGCTCTTATTATATTAAAATTTTAAACATTTCTAAACAATATAGACCATGACAAGTTTAATCATACTACAACAAACATTTTAAAGCAATTCTAAACATATATAGACCATGAAAAGATCAATCATACACTTCAATGCAGCCAGATAACGTCAGTTGTTTCTGACAAAAAAAATACATACATACATACATACATACATACGTACTGTACCTACATACATACATACATACATACATACATACATAAAAATCGATTCTGAACATGGCAATTTTGATTTTAATATTGTGGCATTAAAATCACGATATATCTATTTTCCCCACCCCTAAGTAAAATTATGTTTAAAGGAAAAACATAGCGGATCATTTATTTGGTTGCTTTCCTTGGTGCTGAAACCCATGGAATGGTAGAATGGCATTATTTTTGGCAAAACGTTACCTGATGGTTGCACATGATATTTAATGTGAGTTGTTGATGTAAACAAGGTAACATAATAGACCATACTGTCTCATAATTTGAGCTCATATGTCTAACTCACTAACTATAAGTTCTATTTTGTAGATCCAAGTTACATGTATTAAATGGTCAGTCATTAAGTCAACTCTCATGTCAAGTCAGGTTGATAGTCGTTGCTTGATGCATTTTTCACGTTCCCACTTTCATTGAGGCAAATTGAACTTGTTGCCCAATTGGTTGTACATCTGTCGTTTATACGTCATATATTGTCTCTTTATTGTTAATGGCTATAATGTTTGTGCACCGTTTGTTTTACATCATACATCACCCATATCATCATGAGTTTCATATATTAGCGCCCCTCACTTCACACGGGTGTGATTTTTACATCCTCCAATGAATATAACCTTTTAAATCATTAAATCTGTATTAGTTAGAGTATGTTAATCCAATATAACTATTCACTTGGGGCGGTTGTATTCTGTCTCCCTGCTCTCTATTGAGACTTTTAGATCATGCAAAAGTCTCGTCTCATCTGATGCGATTTTTTTATGCAATATTCAATTCATGCCCTGAGCAAGCATGGAGCGAATATGCATGGACTCTTCTAAGCATCATATTTGACATGTGTCAACAACCAACAATTCACAGCTTTTAACTGTCCCCTGCAAATGTATAATGTAACTCCTCGAAAAGGAGCTACCGCTCTCCATGGTGCTGAATTTGCATTCTTAAAAGGAGCGATGTGACAAACGTTTTCATGTTTCTTACTATTGATTTGAAATCTTATTTAAATGTATTTTTTATTTTTCAGTTGGTTGGTCTCCATTTCGATGTGTTGGGGTGATTAACGAATTTCATGTAATTCTGTGTTTAGATCATAGATTTGACTGGACTCTATCAACCTCTAATCATTCGAGGTTGACAAACATTGACTTGATTCTATAAATTCTCCTGCACTGAGTTGTGAGATCGCATGGTGTCAGTGTACTGTGCTGAAAATGATTCAGAAATACCTCTTCATAGGATCTGGGTTCCACCCCTCAATTTCTTTAGTAGCCTGTATACATGCAAGGGAACATTTGTAGGCTAATCATTCGTCAGCATTTCTAACAATGGTTTTGCATATAGGCTACATTGGGATAATGAATATTGACCTTTATGTTGGTTGAAGTATAAACCCGCTAGTTCTTTTTGAGGATTACAATTATTTTCTTTCTTCATCATGGTACAAAAAGGACGCGAGGCATTAGCATGGAGTGGCCGACGGTGGCGGTTCGCGTTCCTGGTTGCTTTGCTTCTTTTGTACAGCGTGGCATCAGCACAAATAAGATATTCGGTACCAGAGGAATCTAAAGAAGGAACAGTCGTTGGGAATATAGCAAAAGATTTGGGATTGGATAAGAACACACTGAAAGAAAGGAGGTATCGCATTGTTTCTGGCTCCACTGATCCCCTTTTCAATGTGAATCAGAACGATGGTATCTTATATGTAAACAGAAAGATAGACAGAGAAGAGGTATGTGAGCGGAGTAGCGCATGTTTGATCAGTCTGAAAACCGTGCTTGAAACCCCCTTAGAAATCCATTACGTGGAAGTGGAAGTGCTTGATATAAATGACCATTCTCCCACTTTCCCCGAGACAGAGAAACTGTTATTAATCCCAGAGTCCGCTTTACCAGGAAAACGATTTCAACTACAAGCCGCACGCGACCCAGATGGTGACCAGTTTTCAGTACAACAGTATAGACTGAGCAACAACGACCACTTCCGTTTGGAAGTGAAGGATAAGGGAAAAGATGGAAAGATTCCCACACTAGTGTTGCAAAAGGCTTTAGACAGGGAGGCTATGGGGAGCCACTCATTGGTGATAACTGCCTTAGATGGTGGAAAACCTCCAAAATCGGGTACTATGAATATTACAGTAGATGTACTTGATATAAATGACAACACGCCCATGTTTACTAAAGATAGTTACTCTGTGCTATTGAATGAGAATGTTCCAGTTGGTACAATTGTAATCCGAGTCAATGCTACTGATTTGGATGATGGTCCAAATGGAGATGTAGTGTACTCTTTTGGCAATAGTGTAAATAATAGACTATTCAAGCTGTTTGAAATGAACCAATCAACAGGCGAAATAATTGTGAAAGACCTAATAGATTATGAACAGAATGACATTTATGACATTGAAATCCAAGCCTCAGATAAAGGCCTTCATCCGCTAACAACTGAAAAAAGTGTAATAATAAAGATAGTTGATATGAATGACAATCCTCCTGAAATTGAAGTGACATCATTTTCCGACGCAATATCTGAAAATGCCAGACCTGGTACCACAGTTGCGCTGATTAGTGTCAGTGATTTGGACTCTGGCCTCAATGGAAAAGTTATTTGTTCCATTAGGGAGGACGTTCCATTTGCTTTAACGCAATCTTTAAAAAATAATATGTATTCTTTAATAACAAAATCACCCCTGGATAGGGAAAAACTGTCTCAATATGACATAAATATAATCGCTAAGGACGCTGGTCAACCTTCATTATCATCTGAAAAGACAGTCACCGTTATTGTGTCAGATGTAAATGATAATGTCCCAGTGTTTTCCATGAACCCCTATACTTTTTATATCACTGAGAACAATGCTCCAGGTGCCTCATTATTTTCAGTCAGGGCTTCTGACCGTGACGAGAATGACAATGCTCGTATTTCATACAATATTGCCAGGGCGGGGACAGCCAATAATACATTTACTTCATTTTTAAACATAAATTCGGAACATGGGGACATTTTGGCTTTAAAAAGTTTTGACTTTGAAGCGTTTAAAACCTTTCAATTTCAAGTTGTTGCCACAGACTCTGGAACTCCATCACTAAGTAGTAATGTCACAGTAAACGTGTTCATTCTGGATCAGAACGACAACGCTCCAGTCATCTTATATCCAGTCAGTGCTAACGGTACTGCTGAAGGTGTGGAGGAGATTCCTCGTAATGTGAACGCAGGACATTTAGTGGCTAAAGTGAGAGCATATGATGCTGATATAGGATATAATGGCTGGTTATTATACTCACTGCAAGAAGTTACTGACCACAGTCTGTTTGCTTTGGACCGCTATACAGGACAGATAAGAACACTGCGTTCATTCACAGAGACAGATGAGGCTGAACATAAACTGGTCATACTGGTAAAAGACAATGGAAACGTGTCACTCTCAACAACATCTACTGTGATTGTCAAAATTGTGGAGCCCAAAGAGGCCTTTGCAGCTTCTGATGTTAAAGGTGCAGCAAAAGACGTGGAGGAAAATAATGTGACATTTTATCTCATTGTTACTTTGGGTTCAGTTTCAACACTTTTCCTGATTAGCATCATTGTCCTGATTGTAATGCAGTGCTCCAAATCTACGGATTATTCCTCCAAATATTTGCAAGAGACAAATTACGACGGGACTCTGTGTCACAGTATTCAGTACAGATCTGGAGACAGACGATACATGTTAGTTGGACCCAGAATGAGTATTGGTTCCACTATAGTTCCTGGCAGTAATGGGAATACTCTCGTGGTCTCTGACCGGCGACGTACATCTGGAGAGGTAAGATATAGGCACTTAATTGTTGCACCTTCATTTAGAAGTTGTCACGTTTTTATATGGGTTTTAACTTTCAAGTAGGCTACAATATATCTTTAATACAATTGTATAGTGTTTCAATTCTTAGTGTATGTCTATTCAATTCAAAGGACCTTTATTAGCATGAGAAAACATACTTTGCCAAAGCAAGTGTCAATAATGTTATAATGTTGCAAATGGGGAAAATATACAATTGGAGGGGGTACAGCATTGTGTAAACAGAGCTATGTCACATTGCATCGTTATAGGCTATATACGCAAGGTATGAAGCTTTTTTTAAACGATCAAGCAATCTTTTGAAGTCATTCTGGGACAAATAGCAGCATTTTTCCTCAAAACTATTTAATAGTCAACAGTATACAAAACTCAAAGAGGTTGCATTCCATGGCATTGGCTAACCTAAGCATGGTAACGCCCCGCCTGCCGGTGATTGGTCTACTGACACTGCCCGTATTGACTGTCCTCCTTTAGAACACATGCACGGCGTTGAACATGTACGCCATAATATGATTAGGGTGCATGATGCACCCTAATCATATTATGGCGTACATGTTCAATCAATTATTCCTTCAAATCAAACGGCATGAACAATATTAGTTTGCCTCTTCTACAAAAATAAAACGTAAGCTACTCTTATATCATAGTCATACCATACTACTTGTATTATTTCCCACCACGGAGACGGAGTAACCTCGCATCAGACTATCCAGGATTCCAGGCATCCAGTTTATCCACCTCGGACGGAGCTCGGAGGACAGTAGGCCAATCACAGCAGGCAGGCGGTTACCATGCCTATGCTCGGACACAAACGGAATTCACGCTTTCAGCAGCATTCCGTTTCATGCAATATAACGTTCGCCCGCACGGTGTCAGCGCACAAAAAGTAGTCTTCGCAACGAGAGTTGCCAAGTCAGCTTATGCGACGCTGTGCATGTTGTTGTTGTTGTTGTTCCTGTTCCTCTGTATTATAGTATCTAGCTTGTGGTCCATCTCTGCAAATTAATTTGATCTTTTTTAAAGGACAAACAATGCACTGGATGTCTGGACCAGTGTATTGCAACGAGAGCTCACTTTGCTTATTTTCAGAGACCTGGTTGCTTATTTCTCTTGCAAGATGTGGCAACACTTACTAAAACCTGCCTCTTGCTTGTTTGGTCTTTCATGCATGGCGTAGGGCGAGGAGCTGCATTCGAATTTGGGGATGGAATTAACATAATGTCTCGTCTGATTATTGGACAGTTTATTGATTTAGTTGTGATGCCTGATCTCTGCTTTACGCAATAGGCATTTCTTGTGGAACCTTCACTTCTAAGATTTTTGTAAAAATGGCCCAAAGCAGATACGACGCATGGTGGGAGCGATTTGTTGCCCTCTTGGCTTCACTGGTTCTTTTCTGGAACATTTCTTCTGCACAGATAAGATATTCCATTTCAGAGGAAACTGCGGAAGGTACACTCGTTGGAAATATTGCAAAAGACCTGGGACTGGATCTAAATGCGTTGAAAACTCGGGGATTTCGTATTGTTTCTGGTTCAACCCAGCCCCTGTTGCAGGTAAATCAAAATGATGGCATCCTTTATGTGAGCCGAAAGATAGATAGAGAAGAGATATGTGAACGGAGCAGTACGTGTTTGATCAACCTGAAAACCGTGCTCGAGAACCCACTGGAGATCCATTATGTGGCGGTGGAGGTTCTGGACGTGAACGACCATGCCCCCAGCTTCCCAACGAACGAGACACTTTTAGAGATATCCGAATCGGCTTTAGCAGGGGCACGATTCCAACTACAAGGTGCTCGCGACCCAGACAGTGACATTAATTCTATTCAACAGTACAAACTCAGCCACAATGAACACTTTCGCCTCGAAATTAAAGATGGAGGAGAGGATGGGAAAATCCCCATATTACATTTACACAAGCCACTTGATAAAGAAACTGCAAGGAATCATAGATTACGGCTCACAGCCATTGATGGGGGAAAGCCTGCCAAGTCAGGTACCACAGTCATCAACGTGGATGTTTTGGATGTGAATGACAACATGCCAATTTTCTCTAAAGATTCTTATTCTGCAATGCTCACAGAGAATTCACCGATTGGCACAACAGTTATACAAGTAAATGCAACAGATTTGGATGACGGTTTAAATGGGGAGATCATTTACTCATTTGGCAATAACGTGAATAATAAAATCCGTAGCCTGTTTGAGGTAGATGCCAATACTGGTGAAATTATTGTCAAAGGTTTGGTAGATTTTGAAGTGAAAGATCGATATGAAATTCATATTAAAGCATCTGATAAGGGACCTGCTCCAATGACAACAGATAAAAGTGTGATTATAAAAGTAGTTGACCTCAATGACAATGCCCCTGAGATTGAGGTGACATCCTTTTCAAATTCTATACCTGAGAACTCCAAACCTGGAACCGCTGTAGCATTGATAAGTGTAAATGATATTGACTCAGGTCTCAATGGAAAGGTTATTTGCTTTATAAGTGAGGGGGTGCCTTTTACATTATCACCATCTTCTCAGAATAACATGTATTCTGTAGTCACTAAATCCCTGCTGGATAGAGAGCATCTGTCAGAGTACGATGTAACAATAGTGGCTAAAGATGCAGGTGAACCAGCCTTGTCAGCTATGAAGACAATTAGAGTTGTTGTATCAGATGTGAATGATAACAGTCCAGAGTTTTCACTGAGCCCCTATACCTTTTATGTTAGTGAGAACAACACTCCAGGAGCCAAAATATTTTCTGTAAGGGCGTCTGATCGTGATGAGGGTGATAATGCTCATATTTCATATCATATTCAGAGAGATGGAGGTATTGAAAATAAACCGATATCATTTCTTAATATTAACTCTGAAAATGGTGACATTATGGCACTTAAAAACTTTGACTTTGAAATACTGAAAAGATTCCAAATCCTTGTTTTCGCTAAAGATTCTGGAACTCCATCGCTAAGCAGCAATGTCACAGTGAACGTGTTCATTCTGGATCAGAACGACAACGCTCCAGTCATCTTATATCCAGTCAGTGCTAACGGTACTGCTGAAGGTGTGGAGGAGATTCCTCGTAATGTGAACCCAGGATATTTGGTGACCAAAGTGAGAGCCTATGATGCAGATATAGGATATAATGGCTGGTTATTATATTCACTGCAAGAAGTTACCGACCACAGTCTGTTTGGTTTGGATCGCTATACAGGACAGATAAGAACACTTCGTTCATTCACAGAGACAGACGAGGCTGAACATAAACTAGTCATACTGGTCAAAGACAATGGAAACGTTTCACTCTCAGCAACAGCTACTGTATCTGTAAAAGCTGTTGAACCCAAAGAGGCGTTTGCAGCTTCTGATGTTAAAACGTCAGCAAGAGATGAAGAGGAAAACAACGTGGCTTTTTATCTGATCATAACTTTGGGCTCAGTTTCAGTACTGTTTATCATCAGTATTATCGTGCTGATTATAATGCAGTGTTCCAAACCTACAGCATATTCCTCCAAGCATTTGCAAGAGACTAATTATGATGGGACACTTTGCCATAGCATCCAGTACAGGTCCGGAGACAGGCGGTACATGTTAGTTGGACCCAGAATGAGTATAGGGTCTACAATAGTTCCAGGGAGCAATGGGAATACTCTAATGGTCCCTGACAGGCGTCCTGCATCTGGAGAGGTAAGAAGAATCTTTGAGCAATTGAATATCAGTCAAAATACTTAGTGGTCAGTTTGTGTGGGACTATATGTATGACATGTACAATCAATGCAAAATATTGTTCACGTTTGACATGAACCGCGTTCAATCAATGAATACTTTAACAGCTAAAAGTACAGAGGTACATCTGTACAATAATACTAAAAGGATAACACTAAGCCCTGAGGTCTTGTTTCCATTGAGGTCCTGTGTATTCAATTCATCAAGCCATATAAATACATGAAATACTATATACAACAAATCATCAATACTAGGAGCAGTAAAGGTATTTTTACAGGAAAATACTGTGTGGCAGTGCTAATTGCTACATAAATGTTTTGTTGCTGTCCTTGGTGCTGAAACCATTGCATGTTAACATGGCACTTGGAAAAACTTGCAGTATGTGAGGAGTGCATGATATTTAATGTGAGCATGATGCACAACAAGGACACATAATAGACCACTACCGTCTCATATTCTGAGCTCCTATAGGCCTAACTATCTAGATCCTCATGATGGAAGTCAAGATGAAGTCATAAGATAAACTCTCATGTTAAGTCAAGTCAAGGTTGAGTGTTGCTTGTTGACTTTACCACTTTCCCACTTTAATTTAGGGAAATTGAACTCGGAACTATGCATTATTATTTTATTATTATTGCGACCATAGGTCGCAGTTTATTATGAAAACCTACATTTCATGTCAGTCAGTCAGTCCGTCACGCCTCGTGACACAGTTCATGTTGTATTTTGTCTCCCTGCTCTTCTATTGAGACCTTTTAGATTGTGTCAAATGTCATGTCCCAGGATCTGACACGAATTTTGACATGATTAAATTTTTCCCCTGAGCCAGCAGGCAGGCTTTATTAGATCAATGGTAAAAGTGTCAGCACTTGTGCAGGAAACTATAGGTTAAAATCCACGATAGTAGAGGAAAGTTATATGTGCAGCTTCGTGTCTCCAGCTTTAGTATAACATTCTGGCTGGGAACTGTATTTGTGTGTATTTCTTCCGCCTTTATTGATCGGTTGAAAAACATATTTTGACAGGAAATGGGGGAGAGAGAGGAAATGGGGAGAGGGGGGGGGGGGGGCATCGGGAGTCGAACCCGCAGCATGCCGTCAGGCATCAGGTCAGAGTTAAGCAATATGTGCCATGGAGGGTTTAGTCTTGATGTCACTATACAACACTTTGTCAAGTAGTTTTGGGACCCCTGCGTTAGGTTGTGTTGATTGTGTCCTTGGATGTGAAAATACTTTATTCACAAAAGTAAATAGTGCATTGATTTTGCTATTAATATTTATGGTCAATTTGGTCAAACAGATTTTATGACTTTTTATTAAAAAAGGCTGCTTATCGTTGCTGTCGGGTTGTATGTCCTGATGGCCACACATTGTGAGTTTGTAGGGGTCTTCAACAGCTGGTTCAGGACCTCTAGGGGGTCACTGCAGGCGGGCCACCAAATCTTTGTGTGATTATTTTATCATTTAACCTCTTGAACCCTCGCATCCTCACTTATTCTGTGGGGAACATTTTACCCCAAAATAGCAGATCTACAAGCTCAGAAGGGCTGTGAGCTTGTAGATCGCCTATTTTTGGTGTACAGGGAAAACGAGCAGACCAAGTACCGAGCCAAAGGTGAAGTTTCCAAAGTATTGAGAGTTTAATCTATTTTTGTTTTCTTTTTTATCCCACGATTTTTCAACCCATTTTTTCACCCAGTGTCAATTAATGTAATCCTGGCCACTACACTTCCTCTGCCAACCTGGGGGGCAGCAGACTGACTTCATGCTTCCTTCTATGCATGAGGAGTCCAAGCTGCTTCTTCTCACCTGACCTGGCTGGACGTGGTGCGTGGAAGGACCACGTTATTCCGACCAGTTCCTTTCCCCTCCATCAGGTGCCCCGGCTGGCCAGGGGGAGGTAGTTACCAGGATTAGGCTACTGCATGCTTTTTGTGAGGGTACCTACCTGCAGGTACCTACATGCAGACTCCACACCCCTTTTGCCAACCCTGCCTCGGGTATGGGCACTGATGACGCACAGCGGCCACAGCGTCCCCAGCAGCAATCAAACCCCAGACCTTCTAGCTGTGAGGCGACAGTTTAGTCAATTTCAATTTAATCTTTATTTCAGACTCGGGGGAATCCATATCACAAACAATATAATGAGAAATCACACCCGTGTGAAGTGAGGGGCGCTAATATATTAAAGTCTAACTCATGTTGATTATAGGTGATGTAATGGTGATGCAAAACAAACATTCACAAACATTAAACGCCATTAACAATAAAGAGACAATATGACGTAAATGACACATTATGACGTACATTTTCCCTTCATTGTCAAAGTGTTTACAAAACAAACATTGAACGAATATAGAAACATAAGAATATAGAAAAAATATATAATAAAAAGAGTTCCACCATGTTCGGTTTCGAACATACAGGCATGTGCCAATGGTTCCACAGTCTAGAGTATAGAACCTGACCGAACTACGTATAGGGTTAGTTATGACATCAATGATGTCAATTACTGACTCAGATCCCCTACACATAAATCTATACATAATTGCATAGCACAGTTAAGTCGTTACGTGAAAATACACATTTAACATAATCCAAGTGGGGCCCTTGCTTCATCTTTCTCTCAGCTAAGGGGTCCTTGGCCTGAAAAAAAACATTAAAGACACCTGAAGTACCTGAAGTAGGGCATTCATTTACAAAAATATAGAAAAATAAATAAATATGAAGATGTAAGGTTTCTGCCCAACAGCTATATGTTATGCTAAAATGATTCTATTGCACATGTCCCGTGTAGGGGAAATATTCTTTTACTCTCTGAAATCTCTGTGGCACATTTCTGGGCCAGCCACTAAACTATTGCGAACACTGTGACCTAAAACCTAACGTTTATTCTTAGAGGAAAGAACCTTGTTGTATCCTTGCAGTAGTTGACCCCTCATACAAATAATCTGTTTCCAAAGCCTTTTGGGGAAATATTAGGCTTGAGAGGCTTATTATTTATCCTATAGTCACTCTTCCTCTAGGGATGTAAGCTAATAAGCTAGTAAGGCATACATATGACTTTTTCCGGACATGCTTTTTTGTATGTAATCATATCAACATTCATCTTTAAGACAAATGCAATTATATAGAGTAGCGACTCTGCTTTATTGGGTTGATTTGTGTGTGACATGTTGCTGCATATGTGATCATCATGTCTACCCATGTGGGTTCCTGTATCATGTACTGTACATATAAATATAGTCACTAGAGGTCTGGGTTCCATGTGAGACTAATCTGGCCATGATTGGCTGAGGCCAGGACATAGAGCTGCTCCCAGTTGGTGTGCTGCATGTGACTCACAGTGTGCAGACAGTTGGCTGGCGTTGCGTGCACTGCTTTTCCAGGGACATGCAATTCATTATTATGGGATTT
The DNA here is from genome assembly GCF_963924005.1 of Protomyctophum bolini. Classification (NCBI taxonomy): domain Eukaryota; kingdom Metazoa; phylum Chordata; class Actinopteri; order Myctophiformes; family Myctophidae; genus Protomyctophum; species Protomyctophum bolini. The sequence continues at coordinate 17,495,820 of NC_137871.1, read as the reverse complement.
GAATGCTACAAGCAATTACTGCTCCCAGCTTATTCCATTTGCTCTGTTTCACTCTGCTCTGAAAGGCCATGATTTTGACATATTCTACTATGTGTTGTTCAGTAATGTAACGTGCATCACAGTAATAATTGCGTGTATTTTTTTCTATATGAAAATATAAAAAATATGGCACATTAGAAACAGGCTGTATTTCAACAGCTCTATGCAAGTCTGCATGGCGGTAAGCTGAGTGTGTTGCCCCTAGCAACACACTAGCAGATCAAGCTCTCTGAAGCTACTGCATGGTTTCCACTACCAGCCTCGTGTGCCTGATCGGTGGTCCTAGCAACAGCAGAGAGGGAGTGGTGTTGATGGGGGGACCAGGATGGAAGGGGGAGGGGATGTCTTTTGCATGGCTCCTCTTAGCTTTCTCACAGTATTTAAGGAAAATTAGTTTATTGAGATAAACACATGGATTATGTCAGGGGAAATCCTCAATGTAAATCAGTCACCAGATGGTGCGGACACATAGGCAATAACGAGGACAGATCAAGCTCTTAATTAGACATTTTATATTATGGGGATAATCTTTTTATTCCAGCAACTGGGTCAACCTCAGATTTATCTGCCTATAGCAATTGAGAGGCAGAGTTGAAAGTTCAACGGTTTTAGCTCACATTTTTGACCTGCTGAGAAACACATGGATCAATGCAAGATGTGGGTGTGGAAGGAGGACTGAAAGGAATGAGTAGATATTGTTGTAGGGAGAAGACAGCCCTGTTTGAGAGAGAGAGAGAGAGAGAGAGCAAAATGTAACAGTGCCAAGCTGTGCTAGGACAGCACATGGCACACATGAGATTTACTGCTGTGATTAAAAATGAGTGCATCTCATTAAAGCAAACCAGTGCTTTTGCGACCTCAGTGGATCACATGGGTTCAATCAATGTATGCTTTCACTTTTCCATGTTTTATTTTGGTCATGGTTCACTATGTAAACGGTACACTCCATGTGCATAGAAAACAACAATATCATAATAAATAGTACATACTGTATGACCAAAAAAGGTACCTGATAAATGTGTACAAAATTCCATATAGTTACTTGCGCAAGCAGAGCGCGCAAGTAATCGTTTCGCTTGGTCTCTTCGAAGTGAAGCCAAGTTTTCTTCAACGGTAAATCTGTGCCTGGTTTGCTGGGACTAGTTACAACATTACGTCATCCTTGAGAGAGTACATGGTGTGTATATGACGTAATGTTACAAGTTACAAGTTACAACATTACGTCATATACACACCATGTACTCTCTCAAGGATGACGTAATGTTGCAACTAGTCCCAGCAAACCAGGCACAGATTTACCGTTGAAGAAAACTTGTCTTCACTTTTTGGAACCAAGTAACCACAGTATACTGCTAATCAAATTACAACTACATACTCTGTATGTAGTTGTAACTAGAACAACTACATACAGTCTGTGCCTGGTTTGCTGGGACTAGTTACAAGTTACAAGTTACAACATTACGTCATATACACACCATGTACTCTCTCAAGGATGACGTAATGTTGTAACTAGTCCCAGCAAACCAGGCACAGATTTACCGTTGAAGAAAACTTGTCTTCACTTTTTGGAACCAAGTAACCACAGTATACTGCTAATCAAATTACAACTACATACTCTGTATGTAGTTGTAATGTGATTTGTAATTTGTAAATCTGTGCCTGGTCTGCTGGGACCAGACTACACAGATGACCATATCTCTTACGTCATCACTGAGAGCTAGTCATACATATACACACCGTGTACTCTGGTCCCAGCTCTCAAAGATGACGTAATGTGGTATCTGCTGGGACCAGATTATACAGATGACCATTTCTCTTATGTCATCACTGAGAGCTAGTCATACATATACACACCATGTACTCTGGTCCCAGCTTTCAACGATGACGTAATGTGGTAACTGGTCCCAGCAAACCAGGCACAGACTTACCGTTGAAAGCCCACGGTATCTGGTGGGACCAGATTACACAGATGACCATTTCTGATGACGTAAGTCATACAACATTATTGTAACTAGAACAACTACATACAGTCTGTGCCTGGTTTGCTGGGACTAGTTACAAGTTACAAGTTACAACATTACGTCATATACACACCATGTACTCTGGTCCCAGTTCACAACGATGACGTAATGTTGTAACTGGTCCCAGCAAACCAGGCACAAACCTACGGTTGAAAAAAACTTGGCTTCACTTTTTGGAACCAAGTAACCACAGTATATACCACAGAGATACTGAGATGTGATACTTTCCAGCGGTCGAAAGTACTTGCGCGCTCTGCTTGCGCACTAGTAGGCCATTTATGGCCTACTAGTGTGCAACAAGCAAGTATGCACTCGGCAGAGTGCAGTTCTAGTTAGATTTATTTTTGCCTTTGTGTGCAGATTTTTCAGGCACCTATAGTAATTCTCCAGGACCTATTTTATATTTTAGTTCAGGCTTCTGTATGGGCACCCTCAGTTGTTCAGGACCCCAAGTTTTGTGTACTGTGCAAGTATCCCCCAATACTCTATGGCAAGTATGCATACAGACAAACAGGAGCAATTACAGAATGTGTTCTTGAGGAAGTAGGTTAGCTGCATGACAAATAAAGAAAACAAAACACCACAGTTAATTAATAAGATCATTTCTGTGTTTGGCTTTGTTAGACTGATGTGTTTTTAAAAATAGTAATATATCAAAAACAAATGCAACTGATGACACTTTTAAGGCATGCACCATGTTTTCAGACTTTGCAGTTATAAGCCTTGGTTTAAAAAAAAAATCATCAGTTATGGTGGGGATAAATTAATGAATCCTGCAACTATATACTGTACACAGTATGTATACTGTAACTTGTGTTCTTACTGCCATTTTAACTTTACCCTTTCAGGACGGGAACCCCTTTTGGTATTTAAATCATTATGTTATACTGTTGAAAAATAGCAAATCTACAAACTCAAGCTCATATGTTTGTGTGGTGCAAATCTTTTAATATATATATATGTATATATATATATATATTCTTTCACAGCGAATGTTTTTAACTCAAATCTTTGCTTCTGGGGGGTGCCTGGAACAACATATTTTCAGATGGGGGTCCGCGGCCAAATACAGATAATTCCGGGGTCCATGACATGGAAAAGGTTGAGAACCACTGACATAAAAACAGGTTTTTCAGAAAACTGTTGGGATTTAAAAGCCTTTTTTTATCAGCCTCAGGTCTGTTAAGTTGGTAGGTTGGGGGTTGTGGGTTTCTTCTCACTCCACTGCCTTTGTCTGCCTGCTTGCTTAGCCGAGCCACACAATTGTGTTAGCACGCCGAGAGTCTGCTTTGAGAATCACTCGTACTGCAACACACCTTGTTAGTGTGTGTCTGCGATTGTCTGTGATGGTGTTTCCCTCATTAAAGTGTAGTCTGTGTCACCATGAGAGAAGGTGAAGAGGACACACTTACACGTCATAGGGCTCACTAAAGCGGTTATGAAGCAGAACTGCAGTAGCCTGAGAGAATTGCCCTTATTTTTCCACTGATGTGCTCATACATTCATAAACACATGTGCATGCAGGCGCGCACACACACACATGCACACACACACACACACACACACACGCGCGCGTTCCCAAGTATTCATGCTCCTCTATCCCTTTTTTTTTCTTCCTCTGTTGCATGCTGATGCTTGCTTTGCTTTCACTCAGTTTCCCTGCACCCACCCCCACCTCTTGCTTCTGCCCTAATTTTGTGTGTAAGTCTCAAACAAACTCAATTCCTCTCACCCCCACCCCCCCCCCTCCGCCCTTGTTCAATTTTCTGTTTTACCTCCCCCTCTCCTTATTGTGTCTATCTTTAGCATGGCCATTCTTTCCATAATATAATTTATGAAAGGTAATACAAATTAAATGTTGCTACTGTAACCACCCTTTGCTATATATTGTACCTGTCCTGTTCTCATATATCCTTCCACTGCTCTGCTTTATCTGACTACGTGTTCTGTTGCTGGGTTGATCTCTCTACTACTCCGTCTTTTCATTCTCTCAGTACCACATTATCTTGATATCGTTCTAATAATCTAATTCTTCCCTCTCTCTCATGGCCACCCTTCCTCTCCCTATATTGCCCCTCCCCCATCTCTCTTGCATATTTCTCTCTTTCTCTCTGTCTTGTCTGTCTGTTTTTCACTTTCCCTTACGTCTGTCTAAACTCTCTCTCTCTCTCTTTCTCTCTGTCTCTCTCACATCCTCTTTTTCCACTGTGTCTCTGGGTCTCATGCCTGTAGGCTTGTGGCAGTGGACACCCCATGCGATGTGAGCTGTTGTGTGTCACTGGGGCACATGCTCACTGTTGTGTTGGCTTTGTTAGGGCACTGCGCCGCTTTGTATTGAGGTCAGCTCTGTGATGATAATCATATTATTTACACACAGAGCAGCCCTATAGCCAAAACACCTTTGTATTTACACCAACAAGCTACAAAGCCAAACTAGCACACATCAACCGACTGACTGGGTCAGACGTATACCTAGACATGCACACGTCTAACTAATTACAACACTCATTTATGTATAGACATGAGTGTCGTTTTCATGCATTTCTTTGACTACATTCTAACATAAGTAATTCCACTTTAACTTAGGTAGATATTTCATGAATTGCTATATTCAAACTATTTTGGAAAGGCAATAATTACAAAATTGCCTACAGTTTGTGCTTTGATTGCACAATCAGCCTCTTTTCCCTCTTAAGGCAGTCAGAGAGAGAGAGAGAGAGACAGAGAGAGAGAGAGAGAGAGAGAGAAAAATCATTACACATGCTAGACTGTCTGACTGTTGGATTCTTTAGCAATAAATACATGTTCTTGTAACCATGGTTATACCAGTACTTACCAGTAAGACGCCCTGAGGGCAAGAAGCGACCTCGCCCGAAAGGACTCTAGTTTTCGTCGGCTGCCATGCACTTATGAGGTCAGATCAACATGCTGTCCGTGAGGTCAGATGTAGAGTTGTTGGCCGGCTCCATATATGCAGATCTAGGTGATGATCCAGTCTTCTCCATGTTCATGATGAGGTAGAGAGGCCTTGGTGGACCTGATCTCTCTCTCTCTCTCTCTCTCTCTCTATATATATATATATATATATATCTCTATCTCTATCGCATACACACACAAACTGGCTGCATGGCACACCTTTTCAGTGTGGGACATTAATTAATCATAATGTATAGAATATAGACCAGCGGTTCCCAAACCTTTTAGGCCGTGCACCCCCTGTTACAGTGTTACCTCTGGTCTCGTTGAATACCTGATTATGCCAAATAATCACAGAATGCGCTAATGACTTTGTGGTGGGCCCTGAAGTTATGCGGGAAGGCCTACTGAGTGGCAAAACACTACTTTCTGGCCTTGACAGCCCATACATCCAAACAGATGCAATCGTCTAATGCAATTTGATTGCATTAGACGATGTTAAGCGACGTTAAACTCACTTTTCCACTCACTTTGCCTGTTTGCCACTCGATTTCCCATTCACTTTATGCATGCGCATATCCTCTATTGCATATGTTCCTTAAAAGTATAAAGCAATTGTAGGCATTCCCTGTTTGTCTGCATTGCAATGCATATAGTAGCATATTTGTTCTTTTTCTCTGTGGGCTCCAAAGAGCAGTGCACTTGGAACATTTTCAATGGGTGGGACTCGCTGCAGGAGCACATCCCATATCAACATATTTGTCACAGCGCCCTGTAGTTTGGCCTACTAGGGCCTGTGTGTATTCCTGTAGGATTAGGTCTTTGCTTCCCACAGGTCCTGAGGAATTGCCAATCAGTGCATTGGGAGCACCTGGCCAGTGTGCTCTATAAAGGGCTGGGAGTTGGTTGGCTGGCCTCACTCTCTCTCTCCTTCCATGAGAGCAACAGCATGTGTTTGCACCATTCAACACCCCACAGCCCACACTACATTTACCACACATCCACTCACTTACACAGTTACACTACTGATCTACTTTAGTATTGTGTGATGCATATTAAGTTGTTTAAGTTGTAAATAAATATTGGTTTGTGCACTTTTAAACAGCCGTGTGTCTTCCTCCTTTGTTATGGCCCAAGAGCCAGGTCATAATGGGGGCTCGTGATTTGAACTCTGATTGGTTGTGACGTTAACAGGTAAAGAAACTAACTTCCTGTTTTGTTTGGATTTGTAGATTGGGAAATTAGTCATGGTATTTGGTGTTAGGAAGAGGTGCATGGTAGTTAAATGTGTTTTGATTGTATTGGTTGGTTCAGTTTGGTTATATATAAGATATTTGGTTTGGTGCTGGTCATTTCATGTGTATTACTACAGTGTTAGAAGTTAGGATGGGTGGGACAGGTGTGTTTTGTCTGAGGCGTGGTGGTCCCTGTGTAGGATTAATGGTGTTTCCCCCTGTGGGACTCGCTGTATTTAAAAAAAATTGTTTTGTCTTTGTTGATTCTGTTCCACACAAGATGGGACAGGGTGGTACCACTGGGATGCCTTGTCTGTGTGGGGGACTCAGGAGGACCACTGAAGACCAGTACAGGGCAAGTGAGGCAGTTTAGTTTTTGGTTAGGCAGCTGAGGTAGGGGGATCACTGCACCTGTAGGCACGCCTGCCATATCTGTCCTGTCTTTGCAGGGTTGGAGAGAGAGCATTTTTTGTGTTGATTAATTGTGAATTAATTGTCAATTGTAATTGTCAATTGTAATTCACTTTGTCCTCCTAGTTTAGTCCTCATAGTTTTCTGTCTGAATTGGTTGGTCCAGCATTTTGTTGTCGGTACATCTTGTGAGCTTCATGTGTAGGAGCTGTTGTTTAAATTTGGTAATGGCAGGAGTAGTCTTCACCAGGCTGGTGCAGCTGAGAGACGGTTTTGTGTCTGTCAGGCTGTAGATGGTTGGGAGGTGTAGATTTTGGTTTTATCCTGTAAAGTTTGCGACTTGTCTCACCAGGATGGAATGGCTGGGACAGTGTTTGTTTCCCCTGTCCTTCTGACATATCGGTCGGTTGGGGAGGGGCGTTTGGTCAAGTGCAATGCTTGATGGATAGGTGTGGGTCTTTGTGTGCACACTCCCGGTGAACGGGGAGGAGCCTCCACCCTCTGTTTTATTCAGGTTGGCCTTATTAAAGGGTACTGAATGACTGGATTTTGTATATTGGATCAGAAAATGTTGTGAGGGAGTGTATTATGTTGGACAACGTGAACTGTGTTTTGTCATTTTCAAGTCTGGCCTGTTTGTCTCGTATCTACCTTATGTCCCTGTTCCTCTATTCTTAAATGCTTCAAGAATACCGGTAATCTTAGTTGCTGATAGAAGGCCTGGTGTGCTGGGTGCAGATTGAATTGGTTGAGTAAAACTCTTTTAACATCAGCAAGCATAGGTTGTGCTCTATTTTGTATTTGTATTGGTTTGCTGTTTGCATCTAAATTGGGGGGGGTAAGTCTGCGCAAACGGTTCGGTTTGGTGTGGGGAAAATCTGCTAAACAGACTTTGGTTACATTTTCGATTATTAATTGCACAAATATTTAGTACATGAAATTTTTATTATTAGCTGATAGTGTCTCGGTCCCTTAAGGGTCCTCGTTTTGTAGGGGGAGGGTGTCACAGCCCCCTGTAGTTTGGCCTACTAGGCCCTGGGCCTGTGTGTATTCCTGTAGGACTAGTAGTCACTAGGTCTTAGCTTCCCACAGGTCCTGAGGAATTGCCAATCAGTGCATTGGGAGCACCTGGCCAGTGTGCTCTATAAAGGGCTGGGAGTTGGCTGGCCTCACTCTCTCTCTCTCTCTCTCTCTCTCTCTCTCTCTCTCTCTCTCTCTCTCTCTCTCTCTCTCTCTCTCTCTCTCTCTCTCTCTCTCTCTCTCTCTCTCTCTCTCTCTCTCTCTATCTCTCCTTCCATGAGAGCAGCAGCATGTGTTTGCACCATTCAACACCCCACACTACATTTACCACACATCCACTCACTTACACTACTGATCTACTGATTAACACAACCCACTTAGTACTTTAGTATTGTTTGATGCATATTAAGTTGTAAATAAATATTGGTTTGTGCACTTTTAAACAGCCGTGTGTCTTCCTCCTTTGTTATGGCCCAAGAGCCAGGTCATAACAACTTATTTGGGGTAATAATAAGGAACACAGTTATGCAGCACCTGCTAGCCGAGTGTTTATGGTGTGTAACACTTGCCTGACAGCAAGTCCCTGGTTCTTCTCCAGGCTGTGTTGACCTTTTGCTGCATTGTCACTCGCCTGCTCCCCCTCCCTTCTCTCTCTCTCTCTCTCTCTCTCTCTCTCTCTCTCTCTCTCTCTTCACATACTATAAATAAAGACAAGGACATTCAGAAAGTATACATTATTCATAGTGCTTTGTGTTGAATATGTTTGCAGTGGCAGACAGTGGTAAAACTGCTGTTTAAGTAACTCAAACGTTGTGTAGTAGCACTGCATTTGGCAGTGTTTCTTATTTGTTTATTTCGTCCTGTGATTTCCTTCCTGATGCTAACACAATTGTGATATTCAGATATACAATTTAATTGCATTAATCAAGTCACTTGCCATGTACATGGGTGCTGATTTAATTTATTTTGTGATCTGAATTTGTCCCAATTTGTCAGTCATTTTTGGCATGGTCCATGTGGCCCCGTTTAATTTTGTATTGCTAGTCAGCAGCTAACTAGCCCATTCATCTTAGTAATGACCTCTACCTTTCATTTAGAAGCTGAGAACAGCCAGCTCTATATAAATGTCCTTTTCACACAGTATTATTTGACCTCTCCACGATCACGGACAGAGCAACGGATATGTTTCAACCTAACGGGTCTTCTCAGCATTGTGTCAACAGGACAACAGGAACCTTTCAGTTATAGATAATCAATGGATGTAACATTACTGACTTAAAAGGTTGCCTATACTGTTGCCTATACTGCTCCCAACAGACCCATGTAGGAAGAATGGTGATCACTCCCATGTGAGGAAATGCAGGCCAGCAGAGATGAAAGGAGATGATACAGAAATTATTAATCCTAGAATACTGTAACTACATCCCTGGTTGTCATATTACACCAGGGAATATTATATGTTGGCTAATTGCCATTGGTGCAGAAAATGTTACTGTCAAAAAATTAAGCTATACAGTAGACCCCCATCAATCATGGAACATGACAGCTGTAATCTAACAGACACTTGAACGAGAATGTTGGGAGGATCAGTCTCAGATGAGTGGCAGTTGTCCAACAAATCTGAGGTCAATATGATAGAAAATGGAATTCATTGTGTTATTGTTATTTCCTTGGAGAAAGAAGAATCTGCAGACAGTCTCCAAACTGGATTCCTACACTACAGTATAACATTTAACAATGCAAGTTGTGATAAACTGTGACCAGCTAGCAGGGTTTACAAACGGCGAGTTTACCCCTCCAGCTCTGGCACCTTCCCAGGGAGGCACTAGAGCACTGACTGCAGGGGATGTGCGGAGCGATGTGAAGGTGAAAGGGACATCCAGTTGGGATGATATAACCACATAAGCCCTATACTTAATGTGTTGATAGCAAAACTAGCCAAACTACAAGCTCACATCACAATGCAATGTTTTGAGGTTGTAGAGCTGCTATTTTTGTTGTGTAAAACCTTTTAAAATTGTTATATGTATTTGTTACTTCTTTTTTGTCTTATAATGAAATGCCCAAAATATGGACATCATGTTCAGCAGTTTTGTCCAACTGCACACTGTCTTGTGTGCATTCATATGTCATGTGTCCACTTCGCAGTGGACTGCAGCAAAGCAAACCATAACTCAGTTGAGAAATAAGTGGAAAGTGCCACCTTATCTGTTCATGATGAGGTAGAGGCCTTGGTGGACCTGATCTCTCTCTCTCTCTCTCTCTCTCTCTCTCTCTCTCTCTCTCTCACACACACACACGTGGCCCCTCGTGTGACTATATAGTCATGGCAGACCCCTGTACAGTGTTTGTGGCAAGTTGTGTGCTGATTGAAGGAACGGTGTGGGCACTGGGCAGTTGTCAGAGCTTTAGCTGGATTAGAGGCCTGTATTATACTTTGAAACCATATATACTTATACTTTAGGTTTGCAAAAAGGTTTTACGCGTGTGAGACACCCACCATACATTACATTTAATCCTATATTAATACTTGCCATGCCCATGTTGGCGTCACAAACGTAACACCATGATTTGATTTGCCAAATCCGGTCACAAACGTAACATCCGGATTTGATTGGCCAAGATTCTTGTGACATATAGTGCTCTAATAAATGCTACTAGATTTGAACTAGGCTATTACATCTAGGGCCATATCTTGTGCCACCCATTAGCATTAGCCTTCATCCCTAAACGTATTGTCGTCCACTTTTCTCTTTAGTGGACGCGTAAACACAAACAAAGGGATAAGGGGTGGTGCAAAATATAGCCCCTAGGCCTAATCTAATAAATACACGTTATAGGTAACACGTATATGTCTCTCATTTAGAACCAACATGGTATGTTACATCAGTTGTTTTACCTAAGCCAGCCAGAACACATGCAGGGATATACAGTAATTTAATGGTTTTCTGTTGTGTCAGCATTTGAAGGTTTCAGACAGACGCATACTGCACACATACTTGCACACATACTGTATGCACACACACACATGCTCTCACACACACACACACACACACACACACACACACACACACACACACACACACACACACACACACACACACACACACACACTCAATCTGACACTATTACACAAGTCCCATGCCAAATTAACACACATTAAGGGCAGAGATATGTGCATTTCCCCACATCTCCTTGCCCCTCTTGCTGATGGGCGCAGCACAGAGAGGTCTCAGAGTGGATCAGGTTACACATGGGAAGAGCTGCCTACTACTGGGAACAGAATTGCTCATCTCACTCGTCTTACTATCCCACATTTGCCTTCTGAATGAATGATACAAGATCACATTATTTGTTCTGATTTCTATTTTCTATCCCTCTTTCCCTCAATCATGTTATCAGTCAAAAGTACTAATAATACTACTAATAATAATAATAAAGCCAAGAAAAGTATCCCATCACAGCAAAATTGTCATAGGATAGGATCTCATTGTTTACCAGAGGTGTGCATGCATTATATAATCAAATTCTGTAACACTGCAAGCATGAGACAAGACAGTCTTGGATCACAGAAAACCCCAACAACAACAAAATACACACAGTGGTAAATGTTTTAACATAACTAAATTAATCTGTGACAGAAGGCACAGAGACTATACCGATATAAATGCTCCCTATGAAAGGAGTCTCAACCACAATGAAAGGTTGAGGAGTTTTAAGTCCTATAAGTTAACCACTCTCAATATCACATCTGATTATGATATATATTTTAAAACCCAAAGTACACCTGTATGAATAGTCCTAAAATGGTGTGAATGCAATGATATCAACGTGGTACCCTATTGAAAATTGTAATGAAGCTACATAATAATTCAGATTTAATTTAATGAAATGTCTTAAATTCAACAAATATTGATGATGCCACCTGGTTTAGTCTTGGACTGTAAACAATCATGGCTGCTTAAGTCACTACACTTGTGTTTAATATTCATAATTAATATAATATGCTGCATAGAGATGTTTGATTAAATTGTACAGTACTGATAGCCTATAATGCTGTGGCATTTATATTCATAAAGAGAGAAGCCATCTGTTTACAGATACGTGATGAAGAGGAGGCTTTGTCACAGTGATATGCCTACTAAACCATGATGAATACCTTTTGTGTTTCTGGAAAAAGCATATGCCAGTCAAATGCTAACTTGTGTTTAGCTATTGTCATCGACAGTCTATAATCAGTTCAAAACAGCAGGATGTGCTTGTCATTTTTTTGTTTGTTGTCCTACGTTGTGCTTGCAGGGGCTCTTGGTACAATCTTTCTTGAATTCCTGGAGCCATTCCAGTACCTATAAGAACAAAGTGATCCTGAGTGTACCCTCCCTGTTGTGCTTGCGTGTGTGTGTGCGTGCGTGCGTGTCAGCACTTCCCTCTCCTCAGCCTATACAATGCAGGTTATGTGGTATTGGGCAATCAGGAGGCTTTACTGTGAATGTCAGCAGTGTGATCACTGCGGCAGTGTACAACCCTGGTGTTGGTCCATGGGCTCGCTCGCTGTGCATCTGTGTCATGCCTATTACTACTGATACTACAGATTAATGAATATAGGGCTGATAATAAATAAATGGGACAAGGCTTTTGGATATCACAATACATTTAAATGTATGTTAACTCATTCAGACACCCAGTGCTATAGTGCCATAATTTATAACGCTATGAGTTTATTATACTTTACTTATCTTGGTCTGGTCCTGTGTTTCATTCTTACTGCTGTGACACCTGCATTTCCTTCTGGGGATCAATAAAGGTTGATCTGATCTTGCATTATCTATTACCGCATGAGCCTGTGTACTGCTGTTGTTCTCTTTTGTGTGTCGCTGACACAGATTTGATATAGTGCCTCAAATAGACTGACGGTTGACAGCATTATAGACAGTTTTTTTCATGGGAGTAATTGTATTCTAATTTGTATTTGTTGTTAAAATAAGTGTTAAATATAATTGCTAGTGTTTGTTCAGTAACAGGTTTTTCTTTGTATACCATCTCTTCAGTTTGTAAACATAACATTTTCAGGTTGGGATACCAATTGTATCAAATGAGGAGATATGAATCATACGTGATATATAGGATAAACAAGTGAAATCGGAAGTGATGAGAAAAGAAAAGGCAGATATACAAAAGATGAAACATTATATTCTCTGTTTAGAGATGGAGAGATGGGGAGATCTGTGTTACTGAACAAACAATCTATAGCAATGATATAGAGCTCAGAATAGTTGCAGAATATGTTTCAACAATTTAATGTTGACAGTACAGTGATTTACAATATATATTGACTGGTAATGTTGCAAACTTTGCCTGGTTCTCACATTTAATGATACATAGAGCAGGCCACCATCAGAATGACTGATCAGCAGTAAGCATCAAGTTTGTCAGATTCATGGCAAACGCTGTGGATAGCTCCAGATCCGGGACAAAATGTATTTTGGGGCTTGATTCAGCTGTAGGCTAATAGTCAGTGTAGGTCTTTGGCACAGATCCTTTGCTCTTAATTGTCATTTGTCAGAATGACTAAGCTAGTTCTGAAACCTCAATAGTGCAGAAGTTGGCCCATGCATGCTAGTGTAACGTGTGATCTGCGTTGTGTTGTGGAATAATGAAGTTCAGGACGACTACTCTCTTTGTTGACAGTTTAATCTGGTATTAATACACAGACGTATCTGGTCAGTTTCTGTCTGTGTAACACACCCAATCCTCAGCACGTCATGGGCATGTCTCATGTTAGACTGACCCCACTCAATAAATATACAACACAGATTTCAAGGAAATAACAACACAATGTACCTGGTAAATACACAGACGTATCTGGTCAGTTTCTGTCTGTGTAACACACCCAATCCTCAGCACGTCTATAACAGAATTAACAGTGTGACCAAGAGCATATTTGTATAAAGAGTTTACAGTTTAGTATGTCAAAATAATGAAATGAAAACATGTACAAAACATCACCACTTCATGTTGGTACATTTAGCATGTTTAGAACAACTAGTATTCATCACAGTATCACAGTTGAAAATATAGGGTGCTGAGGAACACATCTTACCATGGGCATGTCTCATGTTAGACTGACACCACTCTAAACGTGGACACCAGTGTTGTTCAATGAGGTGCCGCCCACTAACCAATAAGAAATGTCATTACTGATGGAGCAAGTGGAACCCACTAAACTCTGTTACATTAGTCACTACTATCCCTGATATGGGTCAGACCTGGTTCTGATGTGGATTCCACATTCAGTCCAGGAAGCATGCCATTATTCTCCATGCTTGAAAGGAAGCCTTCACTTCACATTTCTCTATGACCTCTCTTTCTCTTTCTCTCATCACCATTGGCCGTATTGTGTGAGTAGCCTGAGCCTCCTTCCTTGTGCACCATTCATAGTTATATAAGCCCTCAGTTTCATTACATCTCCATCCATTGGCCGCATTGGTACTGTGCTGTGCTTCAGTGACAGTCCTGTATACGTTGGGCCCTGCCATACACATTTCATACTCATTCCACTACAACTGAATCAAGGTCAGCTTATCTCCAGGGTGTGGGCTGGGCTGGCCAATTAATATACTAACATTGGACTCAGGGATATCTGATGAAAAATCCTTACTAGATTTATTGTGTTTTTAAGCTATTTTGCACAATGCACTTATTCTTTTCTCCTGAATAACCATGCCATGCCTGTTTCACTTTCTTATATAAAAGACAGTAGTGCTGTTTTGGGACTGTCTTACAGTGTATGGTTGGAGACAATTTTGCCATTCCTGCATTGTGCAGTCGGTTTCTTGTTTTTTGTCAGTCAACAGCTCATGTTCAGCATCTGCGTTTAGGTCATACCTGCGTGCACTGCCGGGGGTTTTAACTGACTGGGGACGTCAGTGCAAGGCAGTCAGCAATGAGGACGAAAGCTAGGGAGGCTTTGTTGGTTGCATGTCCACTTGCAGTTCATCCTATTGTAGCCTACAGGGCAAGAGAAATGTAATTTCTATTGGTTTAGTGGATTGATAATCTCTGACAAAAGGAAGCATGAATGGGTGGATGAAATATACAGCCAGCTGCTGTTCGGATCTTGAATGTAGCCTTGATAAGAGGATTGTGTTTTCCTAGTAGTATCTTTAACTGCTCACTTTGGGGTGGATAGGGTATACCACCACAATTGCAGTGCATTGAGAAGTATGACACGATTACTTCCAGCTATGCTTGGGATAAGATCATGGTTGTTGATCCAACTCCCAGCAGTAGGCTTGCTATCCCCCTGTGGCTTTTTGTCCCTCATGTTGCAATTGCTATTGGGATGTTGCTCTTGCCATGCATCTTTGAAAATCAACATCCAAGCGAGCAGACAGACACACACACATAGGTGTGAACTGTGAAGAACAATGTTTCTCTTCTTATGGTTAGTATATAGGTGTCTCTTTCACATTATTGATTATTTTGGAATCTGCTCTGATGTATTGACATTGGCTGGAGGGTGATGCAGGCTCCACAGCACAATTATGGATGCCCATTGTTCGAAGACAGTTAATGACACATGACATTATATTATCATAAGAACAGGGCTTGCTATATAAAATAGATGACATTTTGTAGGAACACTCTATCAATGTTCAGCCATTGAGGCTTTGACCCACAGTCGAGGCAGATGGCCGCCTAGCCTGGTTGTACCTACGTATAAGGTCTCTTCTCATTAAAGGGACTCTGCTCTATTATGTAAAATGGCTTGAGACTGATTTGGCACTATAATTAACCCATTTTGAGCAGGAACCCCTTTTGGTGTTAGGATGTCATGCTTTAGCTGTTGAAAAAGAGCAGATCTACAAGCTCATAGCGCGCCACCAAGTGGCACGCTACGAGCTTGTAGGTCTGCTATTTTTGAACGACTGACATACATGTTGTTAGCAGACCTGCCTATGTGATGTGCATCAGCTATACCCGCTGAGAGAGAGAGAGAGAGAGAGAGAGAGAGAGAGAGAGAGAGAGAGAGAGAGACATATGCACCTTACTACACTACACTGATACCTCCCAATTACTAATTTACATGGCTAGTTGGTTTGGTAGTGACCATGTGGTTTGTTTATGGACATTTGTGTGGCATGACATCCTTTGCATTTCATTTTACTGTTTTAAAGCATTGCTATTTTTATAGGGTGTTAAACAAGGTGGTAATAGGGGTGGTCACTTACTCACTTCACCCATGTGCATCTATCCTCTGCAGTGCTGGCAATCCAGTTGATTCAAAGGGGCTTAAGCACTGTAGAGGAGGAGGGGTGTTTGTTCATGTTTGTATTATGTTTTGTCTTTTTATACTCTGTGAAATGTGAATGTTTGGCGCCTGAAATATTAGGTATTGAAAATAATATAAGCTCAAAAAACTATGTAATTGTAGATCTCATGGGCTTTGGTTTGCCTTTGTTTGTTGATACAAATTACTTTCATTGTGTTTGGTTTATCCCACCTGTTTAAAGGGCAGGCATGCTACATTGCTACAGGTGAGGAAGGTTTAGTTTAACTTGGGGCTTTCAGAGGATATCACCAGTTAAGAGCTGCCAGGGTCTATCAGGTTCGATAGAAAGGGCATAGCATGTGTTTCAGTTTCTTTAAGTAGCGGTTTGTTGTTTTTCCCTGAGTTTAGCCCTTATTTCCTATTCTTGTAATGCTGCTTTTGGCCAGTATTTATTTTTGTTTTGTTCTGCTGGCACTGACTGTTAATCATGTGGTTGGTAAATAAAACACCCCCAAATTTATTTTCCTACCTTTCTGCTTTATGGAGCCTTGTGTCTTGAGCCTTTGGCCTTGTATGAACATCATTGTGGTTTCTGTAACAATAATGGATGGCTAACATGTCAAAATATCTCTGACAGCTCATTGTCTGCATGCTTTAGGTAAAGGAAGGGTGCATTTATTTAGTGAGTCATACATCAAAATATAAAGTAGGCTTCACACTATGTGCCTGAATGAGTCAGACATATTCCACTGTCTTCTTCTCTTTGCAACCCCCTCTCCTCCATTTCTTCCCTGGCTTCCTTTCCATTCCTTCCCTCGCTCCCTCCCCATTTTCACTGCTGCCGTTGTTCTTAATCGTAACGTCATTTACCTTTCTCTCTCATCTACCCTTTTTAACTGCCTCTCTTCCGTTGCTTGCTTGCGTACATGTTGAATTCTTCAATCCTACTCTTTCTCTCTGTACCTCTTTTCACTCACTGCCTCATACAAAGGATCTCTTTCTCCCCATCAGTTACACCCTCTCCACCTCCCACACATGCTGGTGTACTATTGCCATGGTGCACTCACATATGCCCCCCTCTGTCTGTTTGTGAGAGTGCAGGTAGATACAGCATGGCTGATGTCTTTATTCTCTACTCTATTGCTGCTATCAGTGTACATTTTATTATTGAACCCTCCCCCCCCCCCCCCCCTCTCTCTCTCTCTCTCTCTCTCTCTCTTGACCCCCAGAGATACTCTGCTCTTTCTCCTCTCTCTGTAGCATCTGGAACTGTCAGTATTTGAATATTTCAGTGTTCAAGTCATGAGCCTATACTGACTACTGTAGCATAAGCAGAAAGATGGGAAGACTGGTCAAAATGCTTGTTTTTATTTTATCTCGGGCATGTATCAAATGGAGCAGAGTATTTGTCAAACTAATTAATTAAAATAAAAAAAAATATTTTTTAGCACACCTTTCATGGACAATATGTATAACTCAACTGAAGCACATTTGAAGCTGCATGCATGTTATCTTAGGCACAAAATGTGTATGTATGTATGTATGTATCTCTCAGAAACTGACTTGAGTCCTTCAATATATACAAATATCACAATCTCTCCCTCTTTTCTCTCTCTCTCTCTATCTCTCTCTCAGACATTACCCAACCGAGAGAAGGTAAGATCAAACATTTTCTTTTCTTTCTACAAATAGTGGTTTCGTGAATCGTGACTGCTGTCGAGTTTTAAACCGCTTCCATGATTTTCCATGGTGTCCAAAATACCCCCCTCTGCCGTGTCCTGCAATATCACTATCTAATTTGTCATGGGCTTTAAGAGAGAGAAACAAAAAGTCTAATTAGCAACCACATTCACCCAGCGTTTTGTAGATGGAGATAAAAATCACATTACTTTCTTGGACACAACACCTGGCTGACTGAGATCCACTTTGGCCTCATCCTGCCTGAGACAACAAGACCTGCAGGGTCATCACAGTCTTGGAACATCCATGTGCAATTTTGATTGGAAATACTAAAACTATGAAACTATTGCTCATTGCAGTCACTTACAATGCTGCAGTGCCCATACACAGCATTGTAATATGAATACCTGAAAATGTATAACATGCAATTCAGCAAAATGCTCTTCACAGAAGTGGATTGTGATCAGATCATTGTGCATTACCATGACACACAGGGCAGACAAGACCTTACAAGCTGAAACTAGTGCAGCATGCAGGCATATTTCTGACGGGCCTTGCCGTCAACAGCTCAACATTTCCTGCAAAATATCCCACATGACTATACACACCAGAACTCTGGAAAACACTTGTTTCATGCCAGTCTGTCCATTTAAATGCTGTTACTATAAACGTTTGTTGTGTACTTTAGCATGGGTGTTACATTTCAGACGTATTTTTTTGTTTGCATACGTATGTAGTGTGTGGGGTAAATGGTGCATTTATTGATTTATATAGTGTCTTTATCCAAGGCGCTTTACATAGATTGTGTATTACATTCACCCATTCATACACCTGTGTGTGTGTGTGTGTGTGTGTGTGTGTGTGTGTGTGTGTGTCTTAACTTTCAGAAGTATAGCAAAGTAAATAGTAAATACAATTAGAAACAACAATTCATGAAATTGCTTGTTCAGGGTGGGATCTCTGTCAGTTCTCTACTCTACATGTAAAGTGTCTTGAGACAACCACACAAGTACAAGCTACATCTAACATGTATGTCATTCCATACTCCATAGCTGGTTCTGTTCTGTAGTCCTTGGGGGACTTTTGGTTGCTGTCATGCCTTTATTGGCTCCGATGCGTGCTTGCATGGACTTGACAGGGAGTTTTCAAAGCACTGCAGCCATGTTGCCATTCATAATTGTACTGCTGTTTATTGTATAATAAAGTGGTTGTCTTGGCAAGAGTATAGCATAACTGTAATTACATGAGGTTAACATAATAAATTATGTTTTATTTTATATGTTAAGCTTTATGCTTTACTTAGACAGGAAACAGAGCAGGAGAAAGACGCATCAAATTGTATGCCCGGTCCGGGAGTTGAACTTGCCAACTGGGGACATGCTGTAGAAGGCAGTCTGAACCAATATCATATTCGCCATAACTATTTGGCAATTGGTCGCACCCAGAATGAATTTAGACTGAATACATTCTTACACTGCGTTTTGGTTTGTGTGCATGCATGTGCGGTTGTGGGTGGTGTTGAGTGCTTGGTTTGGATATGTTAATCCCTGCAGTGTGAGGCTTCAGACACTGGTGTGTCATTATGGTCATTATGTCCGAGTGTAAATGAGTTGGCACCATGCACTGATTTAGACATCAGCAGCCTATGAGTAAACAGGTGACATATATTATAGGTCCAGGACAACTATCAAACTATAACTAGATCGGTACAATAATCAGGATAACAAATTAAATATCTAAACTAGGACTAATGTAAAATAGGAGTCTTGTCAGAGGTGCAGGGTTGAGCATAAACAAATAAGGGAAGTGAACAATACTCAATTAAAGGAGCATGTGCTGCTTGTTTACGGCCTCAAGCTATCCTGGGATGGAGTTATTTCCCTGAAGCCATTGTTACCACATGCAGCATCCTTGTTACCACATGTAGCATCCTTCCTATATAATCCCAATTCCACTTCACATTCCCTTGTCCTCTAATGCAATAGTGGAGCACGTGCCACTATAGTATGTCCAGTGTGACCTCATCAAATACCCTACAATCACAAGGGGGACTCCTCCCCATTACTCCTGGAGCCTCAGGTTTGAAATATAATCCCACAGCGCTCTAGCCTTTATACTGATCCTGTCGGCATTCGTAGTCTTCCCGGATTAGAGCAACTGT
The DNA here is from genome assembly GCF_963924005.1 of Protomyctophum bolini. Lineage (NCBI taxonomy): Eukaryota > Metazoa > Chordata > Actinopteri > Myctophiformes > Myctophidae > Protomyctophum > Protomyctophum bolini. The sequence continues at coordinate 17,476,065 of NC_137871.1, read as the reverse complement.
TAACTATGTGTGTACACTGATAATTCCACTTTGGTGCTCCTCTAATGCGATTAGAAGGAATCGTCTTAATGATGCCATGAATTGGAGCTTTGCAGCAGCAGGGAGAATTAAGCTTGGACACTACTCCATCGCTGCATACTCCGAAGTCCTGGCTGATGCTGATGCCTTTTATTTCCCCCTGTTCTCTCTTCTCCCCCGCTTTATTCTGAAGATTTGGAAGGCAGAACCTGCAGCTAATGTGTACGATATACACCCCCATATTTTATAGTTTGCATTAAAACACCTACTGTATATTATTTGTTGTACTCAATACTGTCTACTGATCTACAAGCTCACCATGCATCGCCGGCCCAACACATAGTTTTTTGTTAAATGTTCTATTTTGGCCTAATGTTGGCCTTTTTTGGCATGCTGAGAATAGGGATACTAGGGTCCATGTGGTTAAAATGATCTGTTTCCTCCCTTCAGATTGATTTATTTTTGCATGTTGCATTGGTATATGTATGTTGCCGGCCGTTTGCATGTCATTGACATTACATCTTATCTCAGGTGAAATCGCCACACACTTTGTGAGGAATTACACACACACACACACACACACACACACACACACACACACACACACACACACACACACACACACACACACACACACACACATACACATAAACACTTGAAGATGTACACTCACACACAAACACTCAGGTTAATCTAAAAATCCAAAAGGGCAAGGCGTGGATTATAAATAGCCCACAATGCTTTGTGCACATGGTCCATGTAGCTGATTAACATTTGATGCTGATGAGAGTGGAAGATGGTGTTTGCAGTTCTCCGAGAGCTGCAGGGGCAGCGCCCAGGCTTCAGAAATGATCACCAGGCGAAGATATGATTTTATAAATAGTCATCTTCATTTTTCAGTGGAAAGTGGAGCAGCCTCCAAAACCCCTTTTCAAACTGCTTCCAAAGTCTTAACTCTCAGCAGACCACGGCTCCCCTGCATTATTCAGGCCCTTATGTGGAGAAGTGGGCCATGGCCTTGTACATCCAGTTCTGGACCTGCACTGTGAGGATCCACACGTTACACGCAACATGGCCCTGCTGCATATTAAATACTATATGAATTAGAAGTGTAAAAATAGATATTACACAATGCCTCGAGGTTACACTGATATCTGAGATGCAGATCTATGGTGGTGGTGGTGGTGGACGTGTGTGTGTGTGTGTGTGTGTGTGTGTGTGTGTGTGTTCGTTCATATGTTTAAGTGTGAATACCCAGCATTGGTGTAGCAGGAACATTGTGTTCCTCAGCTTAGATTGCAGTGGAGGCCTCAGAACAGCTGCAGTGTACAGGAGGAGTTTGTTCATACAGCGTGTTTGCTGATATATCTACTAGTGTATTCACTGTTCAGCATACAACGCAATAAATTGAAATCAAATGCCTGAATATCTATCACGGTAACTGTGTGTGGATTTTCATTCTCTCTGTCTCTCTGCTGCATGTCATTATGTTGATGTGTATCAGGCTAGATGAGATGAGTGTTTTTTTTGCTTTTCTTCTCCCTCAATTTCCGCAGGCAAGAGTGTGGCAGACACCCAGATAGCTTATCTCCACCATTGATAGTGTTTGCAGAGTGTGGGAATTTAATCCAGCATTATACAGTTATAGCTTTGCCTGTCTCACAAGCAAACGTGTGGGTGTGGTTCGAGCTTTCTTATGTACATGTGTAGTCTCATCATCAGACGGCCACTGATATAGCATGTGCAAGGCCAGTTCTAGGAACTGCAATACTGCTCCTTCAGTTCAGAACAAAGAACTGGAACCAAAGGCTCCCCCTTGTGGTGAAAAAGGTGCATTTACCAGCAGACATTCAGTCTCTTATATATGTGACTGTCTGTGTCTCAATAAGCTAAATTATTTAACATGTTCCCACTCTGTGTGTGTTGGTGTATGTGACTGGTGTTGCTAATGTGTTTCTGTGTCTCTATTGATCTGTGGATAGTTGGACCTGGCCCAATTTCTGTCCTCTCTGGTTTATACCTCTTTGCCCACTGACTGCCCTGCTCAACCCATTGACAAATCTAGGTTATTTGCGCTATGTGTGTGTGTGTGTGTGTGTGTGTGTGTGTGTGTGTGTGTGTGTGTGTGTGTGTGTGTGTGTGTGTGTGTGTGTGTGTGTGTGTGTGTGTGTGTGTGTGTGTGTATAAACCAAATGAGCATTTTGTACATGTCCTTGGTTTGAGAGACAGAGGAGGGGACGTGCATCTGCGTCACCAGGGTTACAGGAGGAGAGGGGGTAAATTATCATATAGAACCCTGGTCCCTGGGGAAGCATCAATCTGTCGGACCCTGCTTTTGTTGCTAGGCAAGCTGTAGAGCCAATCAGAGTGTTCATTACTACTTCTTTCATTTTCCATAAACGAATCAAGGAGCTTCATGCTGCCTTTGTTGTTGTTGTCTCTTGGTGATCCTCACTTGTGATAACAATGTGGCTTCCTATACAAACATGCCTAATAGATGCATTGTGACACATGAGCTTGTAGATCTGCTATTTTTGCATTTGCATTTTTTTATGCAACAAATGATGATGTGCAGGGTATTAATTTACAAAAACAAACAAAGCAGCAATATTTTAGATCTTAGGTCATATACGTACATGGCTTCTGTGGTCATCATGGCCAACTACTTTTCTGTGGCATCCACTCGTGCTTATTGCTATACCATTCAATGAATTGCATCTAAAGAAAGAAAAGAGAAACCTTATCAGAGAGGATTGATAACTTCCTCATCTGTTGTTTTACACCGAAGCACACATTACTGAATGTAAATGCCTGTTCTTTCTGCTTTCATTTTTGGTTCAGAAAAATATATTTTAGTGTAGAAATCACTTATTAGTGATCAATTGCAGCCCTGTTTCCATCATTTATCTCTGCTGGTTTATAGACTGCTCATCACTACACCAAAGCAACAATGCCATGTTGCTTTACATGCCTGTTACTTACAGTAGAGTAACTAATTATATGAGTTTTGGGCATACTGCCATTGCTTTCCAAATGAGTGAACATTGCGTTAGTCTGTCTGTGGTTTTGCAGTGTGTGCTCCATATTGTTGTGGCCTGATTTGCAATGGATTCCTACGCATGTGTCTGTGCACCCGCCCCTGGTGCACCCGCCCCTGTCCTACTTTACTCAGGAAGCAGTGGAAACGTGCACGTGCCGCACAGATTTGGAAATAAATGATTAAGTGGTAGTTGGATTAAATACTGAGAGTCATTTGTCTCTCTTTCTCTCTGATATAGCATTTTAGATTGTGTGTGTGTGTGTGTGTGTGTGTGTGTGTGTGTGTGTGTGTGTGTGTGTGTGTGTGTGTGTGTGTGTGTGTGTGTGTGTGTGTGTGTGTGTGTGTGTGTGTGTGTGTGTGTGTGTGTGTGTGTGTGTGTGTGTGTGTGTGTGTGTGTGTGGGGGGGGGGGGGTGTATGTGAGAGCATGTCTGAATTTGTTTCAAGATTGATTTATGGACATTATTTCTGTTGGTGGAAAACTAAATGACAGGGCTATCCACAGCACTGCATGTATCTCTCATATGTGCACACATACATTCCTCCATTTAAAAATTCTTATCTCATAGCTTATAATATTTATACAGTATCTACGTATGTGTATAATATCCCTTCATATACTCATTCCACACTAGGCTATATCTCCCTGCTTTCATTTCCAGTTCCCCTTTTTCTAATTATTATTTGTCCACCGCTGATTACTAAATACACAGGAAATGTCCTCGTTCTGCTTTTCCCTTCCCCTCCCTCCATGTGTTCCCACTACTGTCTCTACTATCAGAGCATCTACTGTCATTAGCGTACTACTGCATAGGGTGTGGTTCTTTTCACACTGTTTCCATAACACAGCTCTGTAAGAGCTCTGAAACAAAATACTCTTAGAAATTACTCTGATGTTGGTAACTGAATATGATCATCTTTCTTTCTTCGACAGACAGTCAGTAAGTGGACAAGTGGCAAGTGCATTGTCTGAAAATATTATTTTATGCTGAGAAAACGAGAGAATGGATCCAAACAATATGCACCACCACTCCTCCCCGTTTTGTGTAATGGTTGTGACGCACTGGGAGTTTGGTAGGATGAAACCTACACTATAGGGGTGCCCAAACCTTTCAGCTCGAGATCCAAAATATGAATTTGGTTTCGGGACCCAAACGTACTAAATTACATAATGAATTAAGCAATTAACCATTTAAGCCATATTAACACTGTACTTTGTAGATCTGCTGTTCTCACAATTTGCATAATTTCAGTTATTATTATTTTTATTCATGCATTTCTTTAAGATCTTTTCGATTAACTTTTTTTTTTAATGTTTTAAAACCAAATATGACCCATAAATGAGTCTTGAGCCATGTCTTTTAGAACCACTGGTGTAGGCTGCCCCCTCATGCTCTAAATTAGACAAGACATAACATACAGTGTACAGTATACACAAACAGCACAGCATGAATCAATGTGACCATACAGTATGAAGGGGGGTGTCCGAGACGGTGGTGGCTTGAGGTGTGCAGGGGTCTCCAGAGAGGGCGAGGGGGATGGGCATCTGAGAAGG
>NC_137871.1:17368954-17468954 GCF_963924005.1 Protomyctophum bolini | reverse complement strand
CTGCCTCTTTAGAGATTTGGGCAAACAGGGAAAAAATAGAAAACGGGATGTGAGCACTAAAAGCTGTCCTCTGTCCATAAGGGGAGCAAAAAGTGTGTTACCTCTACCTATATTACAACAGAGAATAAGACAAATTAAAGAAAACGGTTGAGAATAGAATAGAGAATAGAATGTACTGAGTCTGACTTCATTTATTTAGTTTTATATGCTCTGGTTTTCCTTACAGCATGCATAATTCAGACAGACAGACAGACAGACAGACAGACAACGTATAGGGAGGGGGTAGGCACTCTGAAAAATCATTTACATTCATATCCCATGATATTTCTTAAAATAACTGTTAAAAATCTCTATATTCTGGTATTTACTATATGAGTGTTTGTACTAGGGCTCTCATCACCTCTCCAGCTCTTTAGTATAAACAGAAAATACATTTTCCGGTTATACAGGATGAACACGTACAATTGTTGTGATGACACAAATAAATGAGTAGGAAAATCACTATTACAAAAATCACTATTACATGCAACCCATGCACCTGTACTTATATAACATATTTTCCCTATACAGTTTTGGAAGTTGTGGCACATCCAAACAAGATTTACTCGGCTCATCAATTCTGGTATTCGGGAGCTGACCTTGGTGCTGAAATCCTAGACGTGCACAAATAGCCTACAGTCAATATGTTGACTGTAGGTTTAAGTTTAAGTGATAGAAAACAGCATATCCTATGAAAGAATGCACATAATTGTCCAACTAAGTGTAATAATCATTCAGGCTGTATAAAACGTTGCTGAAATGATATTTGCGCATCAGCCTTTTAACCACATGGCGCCAGTGTTGTTCCATAGATGTGAGCGCTGCTATCTGGCATGTCTAAGCCCCTCCCGTTCATAGATGTTGGACATTTCTTCAGTCTTTGTTGCAAAGAGACGAGAGGCGAGGAAATGAATACATCGTCATAATATCTATTTTTATAGACGGTTCAAATGGAGAAATATCTTCCCTGTGCCTATTTGATTTGAAATTCTCAGCTTGGATCTATGTTGTGGGAAATTGTGGAATTATGTTTCTATGGAGTATGAGGAGCTCTATTGGGATATATCTTGTGCTCGTGCTGTTGAAGTGCTACTGGCAAACAGTGACCGGACAGCTCTCCTACTCGGTCTCTGAGGAGGTAAACCCGGGGACTTCTGTTGGGAATATCGCTAAGGATCTAAACCTCAATGTGCAGGATTTGGACACTCGTCTGTTTCAAATTGTTACTGGATCAAAGACAAAATATTTCGAGGTAAATCTAAAGACTGGCATTCTCTACGTTAATGAAAGAATAGACAGAGAGGCGCTATGCGCAGTGAAACTGAAATGTACTATCAGTGTGGAAGCCGTGATAAATAATCCATTGAAGCTTTATCACATTGATGTAGATATTGTAGATGCAAATGATAATTATCCATTGTTCGCCGCCAAATCACAACATTTAGACATTGCAGAGAATACGTTGCCAGGAGCAAAATTCGCTTTATCAGAGGCATCCGATGCCGATGTGGGGAGGAATGGAGTCAGTAGCTACAAATTAAATCAGAATGAACACTTCACTTTGGCAGTGCATAAAGAAGGAGATAGTGCGTCTGTCGAGTTAGTGCTACAGAAAGCTTTAGACCGAGAAAAACAGCCTGTGGTTAATCTAACACTGACCGCTGTAGATGGAGGTAGTCCTCCAAAGTCTGGCACCTCACAGCTTGTTGTTCATGTTTTAGACATTAATGACAACTTACCGATATTTAATAAATCTTTATATAAGACTCAAATACCCGAAAACGCGTCCCCTGGCTCAACAATTATCACTGTCAATGCCATCGATGCAGACGAGGGTCTAAACAGTGAAATACTATATTCTCTCAGAAGCAAAGACCAAGACCACGTTCTTGATTTATTTGAAATTGAACCTCACACCGGGGTAATTACGGTAAAAGGCAAACTTGACTTTGAAGAAAGAACAGCATTTGAGATACGTGTCGAGGCCAGTGACAGAGGCCAGCCCCCGATGGCGGCTCACTGCAAGGTGCTGGTAGAAGTGCTAGACCTAAATGACAATAGCCCTGAGATCACCGTGACGTCATTAGTAAACGCAGTGAATGAAGATGCTAAACCAGGAACCGCACTTGCACTTGTGTCAATCCTCGATAAAGATGGTGGTAAGAACGGTGCCGTTAAATGTCACATAACCAATAAGGTTCCCTTTAAATTGGAAACAAATTATAAAAACTACTTCTCATTGATAGTTGATGGACCGCTAGACAGAGAGAGTGCATCTCAATATAATGTCTCAGTGTTAGCTACTGATGAAGGGAGTCCACCACTGTCTAGTACCAGTGTTATTACGGTACACGTGTCTGATGTCAATGACAACGCACCTCGCTTCTTAGAGCCAGTGATAAATGTTTATGTAAAAGAAAACGGGCCAGTTGGAACAATTATTAAAACCGTGTCTGCAGTTGATGCTGACGTCAGTGAAAATGGCGACGTGAGCTATTCATTTTTTCGCAGTAATTATTTACCGCTGTCTACCATGATCAATATAAATACAGTAACTGGAGATATCATCGGCCTGCAGTCTTTCAACTATGAGGAGTTAAAAACGTTCCAGTTTCAAGTTCAGGCCACAGACTCTGGTGTTCCTCCACTAAGTAGCAACGTGACCGTGAACGTTTTTATCCTGGATGAGAACGACAACAGTCCCGGAATCCTCTCACCCTATTCTGAACACGGCTCTGTTAACAGTGAGAACATTCCGTATTCTGCTGAAGCTGGATACTTTGTGGCCAAGATCAGAGCTGTAGACGCAGACTCTGGTTACAATGCACTTCTTTCTTATCATATAACTGAACCAAAAGGAAATAACTTCTTTCGAATCGGAACCAGCACCGGGGAAATCAGGACTAAGAGGCGAATGAGTGACAATGACCTGAAAACTCATCCTTTAGTTGTGTTGGTTTCTGATAACGGAGAACCCTCACTGTCAGCTACTGTGTCTATTGATGTAGTGGTGGTTGAAAATACAGGAGACATTCAGACTCAATTCAGGCATGTACCCATAACGGAGGAAAGTTTTTCTGATTTAAATATGTATTTACTGGTTGCTATTGCATCAGTGTCAGTGATCTTTCTACTGAGTCTCATCAGTCTAATAGCTGTCAAATGCCACAAGACAGACAGCGATTTCAGCAGGTATGGCCCCCCAATGATCACCACCCATCCTGACGGGAGCTGGTCTTACTCTAAATCTACTCAGCAGTATGACGTGTGTTTCAGCTCAGACACACTGAAGAGTGACGTAGTGGTTTTCCCTGCGCCCTATCCACCTGTAGATGCGGAATTAATCAGTATAAACGAAAACGACACGTTTAGCCGGACTCAAACTTTACCGAACAAAGAGAAGGTAAGATCAAACTTATTTATTGTCTTTCTAAAAATAGTGGTTTATAGTAACAATGAAAGGTTTCTACACTGTTTATTTCTCCAAAAATAGAAACACGAGTATGAATCTATAGAACATGTAATATTGAGGCCATACAAATAGTAATAGTCAGCAGTAATGCATTCTTAGATTGGCCGCTGTCCATGGTGCTGAAAGCATACATGTATATGAACACTTAAAACGTTTGATTTTCCTTTTTTTTTAGGTTTCATACTAATACCCTGGTTCTGTTAATTGTGAGACATAAAAGTCACACTGTTTCTTTCTCCATGTTCTATTTTGTGTATTCTCTCCTCAGTTATATATATATATATATAGCCTACACTTCAGCTGGAGTAAACAAAATACTGACATACAGCTTCAATATATAGTTAAAATAAGATCCTGAGTTTTAAATTAACTTTGTGGGAATTAAAATGTACACTTGCGATTACTTCCACTTTAACACATTTGTTAAATTAAGTTGAATTCAATGATATACATGCACAGCAGCAAATAATATTGGCGAGATATCCTTTATTTACAACAGCAGCAAATAATATTGGCGACATATCCTTTATTTACAACCAAACAACAATGTGTGTTCAATGTTTTCTGAGGCCTATACACACGTATCAAACACGTTTGGTCGTTTACTTTCTTAGTGGCCGCCACAATGCTTTTCCAATGGGTGTCACATGCGGTTTGACCAAACATTTTTGTTTGGTCAAACAAAATAGCAGTTTTGTGCAGGAGTGATGATACAAATGTAAAGTCTTATAATATATAAGTAACATATAACATATAAGTGGCGGCTATTTTGTGGTTCCATTCAAAAATAGGCCATGGAGATTTCCAAAAATATTTATTTAAGCCTAGAATCAAGCCATCTAGGATCCTGGGGAAACGTGGCCATAACACCTTTGCCAAACCGCTAAACAAAGTATTTATTAGTCTATATCAAATAGATTTTTTCTTTTAGTTTTTGCCCCACAGAATCAAAGGTTTTATAGCCATGATTCACCAGGAATCTGGATGGCTTGATTTTAGGCCAAAAGCAATTCATATACATATTTTTTAGGAATCTATAGGCCTATGGGATCATTGCATGGAGTGGACTAGGAAAATGGGCGCCACTGCTATATATATATATATATATATATATATATATATATGTATATATATATATACACACACACACACACACACACACACACACACACACACACACACACACACACACACACTATAGGACATTTTGTATTCATGACCCATTGAAAAATGAATTTCAGATAACATTGTCCATACATGTGACATCTGCAGCCACAGTGATGCATTGCAAGATTGACCGCTGTCCATGGTTCTGAATGCCAGCCAATGTATAAACACTGTTAATGATTGACATAATCCTCTGGCTCTGTTTATTTTGCAACATATAAGTCACAATTGTATAACCTTAGCACAGTTCGGTTTCAGTTTTCGTGTTCTATACTCTTTTATTTCGACATCGCCATTGCTGAAAGCATGTTGCAACACGTCACAATACTTTATTGGGGCTGTGTGTGTGTGTGTGTGTGTGTGTGTGTGTGTGTGTGTGTGTGTGTGTGTGTGTGTGTGTGTGTGTGTGTGTGTGTGTGTGTGTGCATGCCTCCTGTCCATAATGATTGATTCTAGGCATTGCACAATTGGTTCAGGGCAGTAATTGGCATTGAATTAGACCATTGAACGCAGTTATTTCAAATGACCACATGGTGACACTCTAGACCATACCATTTGAGACTCTTGCTTTATGCTCAATGCCCCTCCCAGAAACACAGAATCAGAGGATGATGATATAGTCTTATCACAAAGAGAAGCAGACGACAAAACAGTGACAGGGACAGTTTTCTGTTTTTATTTGAGAAAACACATAGATAGCCTATGTGTTGTTAGTCTGGAATACTCCAGATACGTGTGCATATAGTGGAATCGATGTTTGGTTGACGTTGGATGGAATTATGTCTTTACCGACGAGAAGGATCTATATTTTGACATATTTTGTGCTCGTGCTGCTGGAGTGGGAAGCGGTGTACGGACAGCTCTCATACTCCGTCTCTGAGGAGGTAAACTCGGGGACTTCTGTTGGGAATATCGCTAAGGATCTAAACCTCAATGTACAGGATTTGGATTCCCGCATGTTTCAGATTGTTACCGGATCAAACAGAAAATACTTCGATGTAAATCTGAAGACTGGTGTTCTCTACGTCAATAATAGAATAGACAGAGAGGCACTGTGCGCAGAGGAACTGAAATGTACAGTAAGTGTAGAGGCCGTTATAAACAACCCTTTAAAGCTTTATCGTGTTGAGGTAGACGTTTTAGATATAAATGATAATGCTCCTTTATTTGCAGCCAAATCACAAAATTTAGACATTGCAGAGACTACATTGCCTGGAATGAAATTCTCATTGTCTGAGGCAACTGACGCAGATGTTGGGAAAAATGCAGTCAACACGTACAAATTAAGTCAAAACGAACACTTTTCATTGGCTGTGCATAAAGAAGGAGACAGTGCGTCTGTCGAGTTAGTGCTACAGAAAGCTTTAGACCGAGAAAAACAGCCTATTATTAATCTAACATTGACTGCTGTAGATGGAGGTAGTCCTCCAAAGTCTGGCACCTCACAGCTTGTTATTCATATTTTAGACAGTAATGATAACCCTCCCATATTCACTAAATTATTGTATAAAGCTCAAATTCCTGAAAACACGCCACGGGGTACAACAATAATAACGGTGAATGCCATCGATGCAGATGAGGGCCTAAATGGTGAAATACATTATTATCTTAGAAGTAAAGACCAAGACCACGTTCTAGATTTATTTGAAATTGAACCTCACACCGGTGTAATTACAGTAAAAGGCAAGCTTGACTTTGAAGAAAGAAAAGCTTTTGAGATACGTGTCGAGGCCAGTGACAAAGGCCATCTTCCACTGGCGGCTCACTGCAAAGTGCTGGTAGAAGTGGTTGATCTCAATGACAATAGTCCTGAGATCACGGTGACTTCATTACTAAACGCAGTGAACGAAGATGCTAAACTAGGAACCGCAATTGCACTTGTGTCAATCCTCGATAAAGATGGTGGCAAGAACGGTGAAGTGAAATGTCATATCACAAATAAGGTTCCCTTTAAATTGGAGACAAATTATAAAAACTATTATTCATTGGTGGTTAATGGACCGTTAGACAGAGAGAGTATATCTGAGTATAACGTCTCAGTTTTAGCTGCTGATGAAGGTAATCCACCATTGTCCAGCACCAGTTTTATTACTGTACACGTCTCTGATATAAATGACAATGCGCCTCGCTTCTTAGAGCCAGTGATTAATGTTTATGTAAAAGAAAACGGACCAGTAGGAACAATATTTAAAACTGTGTCGGCAGTAGATGCGGACATAAAAGATAACGGCCATGTGAGTTATGCATTTTTAGACAGCAAGAGTAACTCGCTGCCCCTCTCTACAATGGTAAATATAAACGCAGAGACGGGAGATATTATAGGGCTGCAGTCATTCAATTATGAATCCTTAAAAACGTTTCAGTTTAAAGTTCAGGCCACAGACTCTGGTGTTCCTCCGCTCAGTAGTAACGTGACTGTGAACATTTTTATCCTGGATGAGAATGACAACAGTCCCGGAATTCTCTCACCCTATTCTGAACACGGATCTGTTAACAGTGAGAACATTCCTTATTCTGCTGAAGCTGGATACTTTGTGGCCAAGATCAGAGCTGTAGATGCAGACTCTGGTTACAATGCATTGCTTTCTTATCACATTTCTGAGCCAAAGGGAAACAACCTCTTTCGAATTGGAACCAGCACCGGAGAAATCAGAACTAAAAGGCGAATGAGTGACAATGACCTGAAAACTCACCCGTTGGTGGTGTTGGTTTCTGATAACGGAGAACCATCCATGTCAGCCACTGTGTCTATTGATGTAGTGGTGGTTGAAAATACTGGTGACATTCAGACTCAGTTCAGACATGTGCCGTCGAAAGAGGAGAACTTCTCTGATTTAAATCTGTATTTACTGATTGCAATTGCATCAGTGTCAGTGATATTTCTATTGAGCCTCATCAGTTTAATAGCTGTCAAATGTCACAGGACAGACAGCGATTTCAGTAGGTATGGCGCCCCAATGATCACCACCCATCCTGACGGGAGCTGGTCTTACTCTAAATCTACTCAGCAGTATGACGTGTGTTTCAGCTCTGACACACTGAAGAGTGACGTAGTGGTGTTTCCCACCCCATTTCCACCTGGAGATGCGGAACTAATCAGTATAAATGGATGCGACACTTTTAACCGGACGCATACGTTACCAAACACAGAGAAGGTAAGATACATATGTATTCAGTCTCAAACACACAAGTTTAAAAAATATATATATATGTTCCATTAGAAATTAGTTTGAGTCATAGGCTGTATATTGACATCAAAATGAATGTTACGATATGTAGTAGGCTATTGTTTTGTTTTTTTGTGCTTTTCTTGCATCTCATGACAATGGCAATCTCATTTTTGGACAGTATCCCTAAATTAGGCTACTACAAGCAGCATACCTATGTAGCCTATTGAAAATGTCGAAAGGCATCGTTTGTCTTAATGAGCCCTTAACATTACCTTATTGTACAAGACCTGTGTGTTATGGGATATGGGGATGCTTTGGGTTTATGTTATGGGACTGTGTTCGCCCCCTAAAGCAGCATAGAACAATGAGTTCGCTGCCTGCTTTATTGAAAATAAGAGTGTCATGTTAAGCCTATTGAAAAATGCAGTTCAAGATCGGCTGGCTTTGTGTGTATTTTGTCGCTATCCGTGGTGCTGAAAGCGAGCTGACTGATGAGCACTGTTCCTTAGATTTCCTCTGGCTCTGTTAATTGTGTTGAACGTATAACAAAGTCAGTTTGTGCTCCTTTCTCTCCATATTCTGATCTTTACTCTCATGTTATCTATTTGTCATTATAGCTGCACAAACTCTGCAGTTTATTAGGTAATAAATCGCTATACTTTATGCCATGCAGTTTAAAAAGTTCTGAAATTTAAAAACAGCCATGGCTTGTACATGAAAACGTTTTCATACAATTGAAAAGCCTGTATTTGAAAGTTTTTAGACGGGCAGTATGTGTGATTTTGTATAGCCTACGTTGAACAACTTGGGGAGAATGGAGATTACGTGCGTGCGGTGCACGTCGATAACGCAAGCGGTGTAGTTTGTGTTAATTACTTTTTCAAATGAATCAATTTGCACGTTTAGGCATTTTTTTAATTCGGGCTTTTTGCATTACTCTTTGATTGTCAACCAACATACTATAAACGGGTCATTTTGTTGCATCCGATAGGATATTGTGATCAAATACAACTCTGCATGTGATACATGCGTTCTATCTTTTTTCCTTTAGGTATACGATGATAATGATTGACATGTAGACCCATGAAGTTGAATGCAGTTTTGCCAAATACCCACGTGGTGACACTGTAGACCATAGCATTTTAGGTTGTTCTTTAACGGTCGATGCCCCTCCCAAATGTAGAGAGAGAGGATGATATTATTTGTCAAGGCTTTTCACAAAGAGAATCGGGAGAGAAACGAGAACAATGTCTGGGTGTCTTTTTATTTAGCTTTGGAAAAGATACCGGTAAACATAAATACGTAGCCTGTATTTTGCTGTTTGTATGTATGATTTGATGTGATTCTGGATATTGGAATGCGATTATTTTTTTCGAAACGGGTGGAATTATGTTTCTATCGAGTAGAAGGTGTTCTGCTGTGACATATCTGGTGCCTCTGCTGTTGGAGTTTTACTGGGGAACCGCGTATGGACAGCTCTCCTACTCCGTTTCGGAGGAAGTAAATCCGGGGACTTCAGTTGGAAATATTGCAAAGGATCTAAGCCTTAATGTACAGGACTTGGACTCCCGCATGTTTAGGATTGTGACTGGATCAAAGAAAAAATATTTCGAGGTGAATTTAAAGACTGGTGTTCTCTACGTCAACGACAGAATAGACAGAGAGGAGCTCTGTGCGAAGGCTCCAAAATGCAATGTAAATGTAGAGGCTGTGATTAATGATCCTCTTAAACTATACCGTATTGAAATCAATATTATAGATGTTAATGATAATTTTCCGTCTTTCATTGCAAAGTCACAAACAATTGACATTGCTGAGAGCACATTGCCCGGTGTAAAATTTCCTCTGCTTTCAGCCTACGACGCAGACGTAGGTAAAAATGGCATAAACACATACAAACTCAGTTCCATTGAACACTTTTCCCTGGCAATTATTAAATCAGGTGAGCGTGTGTCCGTAGAATTAGTACTGCAGAAAGCTTTGGACCGAGAGAAAGAACCTGTGGTCAGGCTTATGCTAACAGCCATAGACGGTGGCTCTCCGCCGAAGTCTGGCAGTTCAGAGATTATAATCCATGTTCTAGACATTAATGACAACACACCAGTGTTCGCACAATCATTGTATAAGACACGTGTGTATGAAAACATTCCAGTTGGGACAAGCTTATTAACTTTGAATGCTACAGACAAAGACGAGGGCATTAATAGAGAGATCACTTACACACTTAACACAAGAGAGCAGGATCATATACTGGAGATATTCGAAATTGACCAAGACACAGGCGTATTATCTGTTAAGGGAAACTTGGACTTTGAGGAACATCCTGCATTTGAGATTCGAGCACAGGCTAGTGACAGAGGTCAGCCCCCGATGTCTACTCACTGTAAAGTGCTGGTTGAAGTGTTGGACCTCAATGACAATGCTCCTGAGATAGCGGTGACGTCATTGGAAAGCACAGTGAAAGAGGATGCTAAAATAGGTACCGCAATAGCACTAGTTTCAGTTAATGACAGAGATGGAGGCAAGAATGGCGAAGTTAATTGTAATATAAATGAGGGCATTCCCTTCAAATTGGAGACAAATTACAAGAATTATTATTCATTAGTAGTTGACGGACCTTTAGACAGAGAGAACTTCCCCCAGTATAATATAACTATTAGAGCTACAGACATGGGGGACCCTCCTCTATCGAGCACCAGTATTATTTATATAACGGTTTCTGACGTAAATGACAACGCACCACACTTTTTGGAACCTGTAATTCATGTTTATGTGAAAGAGAACAGTGCAGTTGGGACAGTTGTTAAAACGGTGTCTGCAGTTGACGCAGATGTTAGTGAAAATGGCCAGGTTAGATATTCATTTTTAGATAGTAACAGTTACACATTTCCGCATCCAACATTGGTAAGCATCAATTCAGAAACAGGAGATATAGCCAGTCTCCAGTCTTTCAACTATGAGGAGTTAAAAACGTTTCATTTTAAAGTTCAGGCAACAGACTCTGGTGTTCCTCCTCTCAGTAGCAATGTGACGGTAAATGTTTTTATCCTGGATGAGAATGACAACAGTCCCGGGATTCTCTCGCCCTATTCTGAACACGGCTCTGTTAACAGTGAGAACATTCCTTATTCTGCTGAAGCTGGATACTTTGTGGCCAAGATCAGAGCTGTAGACGCAGACTCTGGTTACAATGCTCTGCTTTCTTATCACATTTCTGAACCAAAGGGAAATAACCTCTTTCGAATTGGAACCAGCACCGGGGAAATCAGGACTAAGAGGCGAATGAGTGACAATGACCTGAAAACCCACCCCTTGGTGGTGTTGGTTTCTGATAACGGAGAACCGTCTCTCTCGGCTACTGTGTCTATTGATGTAGTGGTGGTTGAAAGTACTGGAGACATCCAGACTCAGTTCAGAAATGTACAGATAAAGGACGAAAGCTTCTCTGATTTAAATCTGTATTTACTGATCGCCATCGCGTCTGTATCAGTTATTTTTCTACTGAGCCTCATCAGTCTAATAGCTGTCAAATGCCACAGGACAGACAGCGATTTCAGCAGGTATGGCCCCCCAATGATCACCACCCACCCTGACGGAAGCTGGTCTTACTCTAAATCTACTCAGCAGTATGACGTGTGTTTCAGCTCTGACACACTGAAGAGTGACGTAGTGGTTTTCCCTGCACCGGGTCCATTTGCTCCGGTAGATGCGGAACTAATCAGTATAAATGGAAGCGACACCTTTAGCAGGACTCAGACTTTACCCATACCCAATAAGGAGAAGGTAAGATCAATGTGATATTATTTTCCTTCGACACATAGGCCTAATGACAATTCGGTGCAAACGTTTCAACATTCCATTTTGTCAACAGAATTAAACTCAACCCAACCCAGCTATTTTTAAATAGCCCTGAACCACAAATTAAGATGATTGTCTTCAAATATATTGACATAAACTAAATCAAAGCTGCTATTGTGATACTGTACCGTTTGGGTAATTGACTCATTTTATTTAAACACTTTGTGCTTTCAGAACCACGGACAGCGGCAAACCAAAGTGACTTTGGTTGGCCGCTGTCCGTGGTGCTGAAAGCAATTCCAAGTGTATGATGAACTACAAATATGGACTATTTTAAACTAATAAATTTCTACTTTATGATTGTTTGACAGCCATTGGGAAGGACTGACTGAAATGGAGATTGTATTAATTCTAAAAGCCTTTAAGTCTATTTTTTTTTAATTCTAACTAAAAGCCTTTATAGGGCCTACTTTTCAGTATCAAGCTGCATTGTGTGCTACACGTATTATATTGAAATGGGGACACTAAGTATCAATTGTTTGTATATAGTGTTATCTTCCTTATCAATTTGCATTACAGCCGATTAATTACACTGCTCATTTGTTCCCTAATACGACAATGTGTTGTCCTGGCTCCCAAACGGTTGAATAAATAACCTCTTTCAGTCAGGACTGCAAACTCACTCCCCAGTTTCCACCACGGTCTGAAAACTCATCTCGAGCACTTCAATCCCTTCTTGTTGAACTGTAGACCCAGACAGTTATTCCAACCATGACCACGTGGTGACACTGTAGACCATAGCATTTGTATTATCTATTTCGAGACTAGATGCCCCTCCTAGATTTAGAGGATGGTGATGTTTCATATAGGGCTTTTTCCACAAAGAGCATTGGGACAAGAGAGAACAGTATATCAGGACAAAGTATCCGTCATTATAGCCATTTGCAGTTGTTTCAGTGTTTGTGTCTAGATTGTTTTGGCATACGTGGGGACACAGGGATCTATGTTTTGTTCATGTTCAATGGAATATGTCTTTACCGAGAAGGAGCTCTATTGTTACGTATATAGTGCTCGCGCTGCTGGAGTGGCAAGCGGTGTTCGGACAGCTCTCCTATTCCGTGCCTGAGGAGTTAAAGCCCGGGACTTCTGTTGGAAATATCGCTAAGGATCTAAACATCAATGTACAGGATTTGGAGTCTCGCATGTTTCAGATTGTTACCGGATCAAAAAGAAAATATTTCGAGGTAAATTTAAAGACTGGTGTTCTCTACGTCAATGAGAGGATAGACAGAGAGGATCTATGCGCAGATGAAAACACATGCACAATCAGCATAGAGGCCGTCATAAATAACCCCTTAAAGCTTTACCGAGTAGAAGTCCAAATCTTAGATGTAAATGACCACGCTCCATCTTTTAGGGCAGCATCTCAAACAATAGATGTACCTGAAAATACATTACCCGGTGTAAAATTCCCATTAATTGATGCATCTGACGTGGATGTAGGGAAAAATGGCATCAATGCATACAAGATTAGTCCAAATGATCATTTTTCCTTAGATGTGCACAAAGGTGTGACTGTCGGGCTAGTGTTACAGAAAGCTTTAGACAGAGAGAAAGAGCCCGTTATTAAACTCACCCTTACTGCTGTAGATGGGGGATCTCCACCGAGATCAAGTCATTCGGAAATCCTAGTTAATGTGTTGGATATTAATGATAATGCCCCTGTTTTCAGTTCATCGCTGTATAAAACTAGAGTTTATGAAAATGTGCCAATTGGGACCACTATTCTAACGTTGAATGCAAGCGATGCAGACGAGGGAACGAATGGTGAAGTTGTGTTCTCCATTAGTAAAAGTGAGAAAGACCATATTTTGGAAATTTTCAACATTGATGCGCACACAGGTGCCATTACGGTAAAAGGTAACATTGACTTTGAAAGAAATTCTGCCTTTGAAATCCGTGCCCAGGCTACTGACAAAGGGCAGCCCCCAGTCGCTGCCCACTGTAAAGTTCTGATCGAAGTGGTTGATCTCAATGACAATGCCCCGGAGATCACTGTGACGTCGTTACTGAACACAGTGAAAGAGGACGCTAAATTAGGCACGGCCATTGCTCTTGTCTCCGTGCTAGATAACGATGGTGGGAAAAACGGAAAAGTGAAATGTGATATCATCAATGAAGGCCCTTTCAAATTGGAGGAAAACTATAAAAACTATTATTCTTTGGTTGTGGATGGCTACCTTGACAGAGAGAGCTTTTCTCAGTACAATGTTACAATAGTAGCAACTGATGAAGGGTCACCTCCTCTCTCTAGTACCAGCCTCATTACTATCCACGTCTCTGATGTCAACGACAACCCGCCTCGCTTCTTAGAGCCAGTCATTAATGTATATATTAGGGAAAACAGCCCAATAGGAGCAATTATTAAAACCGTGTCAGCAGTTGATGCTGACGTCAGTGAAAACGGCCATGTGAGCTATTCCTTTCTAGACCATAACAGTAACACAATACCGCTGACTACAATGATAAACATAAACTCTGAAACGGGAGACATAGTGAGCCTGCAGTCGTTTAATTATGAGGAGTTAAATACATTCCAGTTTAAAGTTCAGGCCACAGACTCTGGCGTTCCTCCTCTCAGCAGCAACGTGACTGTGAATGTTTTTATCCTGGATGAGAATGACAACAGTCCCGGGATTCTCTCGCCCTATTCTGAACACGGCTCTGTTAACAGTGAGAACATTCCTTATTCTGCTGAAGCTGGATACTTTGTGGCCAAAATCAGAGCTGTAGATGCAGACTCTGGCTACAATGCACTGCTTAGTTATCACATCAGTGAGCCAAAGGGAAATAACCTCTTTAGAATTGGAACCAGCAGCGGAGAAATCAGGACTAAGAGGCGAATGAGTGACAATGACCTGAAAACTCACCCGTTGTTGGTGTTGGTTTCTGATAACGGAGAACCCTCCCTGTCAGCTACAGTGTCTATTGATGTAGTGGTGGCTGAAAGCACGGGAGACATTCAGACGCAATTCAGACATGTACCGTTAAAGGAGGAGAGCTTCTCTGATTTAAACCTATATTTACTGATCGGCATCGTGTCGGTGTCAGTGATCTTTCTATTGAGCCTTATCAGTTTAATAGCTGTGAAATGCCACAGGACAGACAGCGATTTCACCAGGTACGGCGCCCCAATGATCACCACCCATCCTGACGGGAGCTGGTCTTACTCTAAATCTACTCAGCAGTATGACGTGTGTTTCAGTTCAGACACACTGAAGAGCGACGTAGTTGTTTTCCCTGCACCCTATCCACCTGCAGACGCGGAACTGATCAGTATTAATGGAGGGGATACATTTTGCACTCAAACATTACCCAATACAGATAAGGTAAGATTTATGTTTTAAAATCTGCTTTGCATTTATTTAAGGAAAAAAGGCTGGATTTGACTAAAGTGTAGTATAACTTATCCAATTGCCCAAACAATGCACAATGCCACTATATGGATTTACCTAACTTCTTTCACCCACTTTTGCTCCGAATATCGCCACTGTCCATGGTGCTGGATCTGTAGTATACGCCTTCTTGTGGTGCATTCAAAGATCATGCGCACATGTTCATGTTTATACTATTTGTCTTTGGGCTGCTAATGCCGTAACTAATATTTTGAGACTAATTAAAGCATCACTCAGTTGAATTGACCACCATGTATTTAGTAGGCACATTATTGTCTATTAATTGGTGTTGCCACAAGCTTGTTTGTGTCTCTATTAAATAAAGTATTTCCAAGTTATAGGTCTAATTCACAACTTGTCCGCTGTTCTGCATTATTAGGCCCACGTGATATTGCTGTGATTTACGGCTTAGCCTTAGTGTTGCATCAATATTCCGGGTTGGTGTTCTTTCTCTCCGTGGTTCTGAAATAAATTACGCATTTAACACGGACTGTTCTGACTTGAGTAACTTCTGAGTGTTCTCGTTCATATCTGTGAATAGAAACGTAACCGTTTTCAATAAGGACAGACAGAAATACATTTTGTCAGCTACATATATTGTAGTTATAGAAACTATCCGCATGGTGACAGTGTAGACCATGACATTTCATTATTGGTGTTCACTTAAAGCTCCACCCAATGTCTATAGCCTAACGTTCCTCCTCGGTGCTTTTGTTACGATGAGACGCAGGACGAGAACGGTTGCGTGTTGGTGCTGCGTGGAAAGCATCTGATTTGATGCTGTGTAGCCATTTCTATTCACTTTGGATCTATGCTTTATTCACGACGGATGCATTATGTTTTTACTGATTAGGAGGAGCTCAGTGACTTGTATTTTGCTTTTGCTGCTGGGTTGTTACTGGGAATATGTGTATGGACAGCTGTCCTATTCCATCTCTGAGGAAGTAACCCCGGGGACTTCAGTTGGAAATATCGCTAAGGATCTCAATCTCAATGTGCAGGATTTGGAAAATCGTATGTTTCAAGTTGTTACTGGATCAAAGAGAAAATATTTCGAAGTTAATCTAAAAACTGGTGTTCTATATGTCAGTGAGAGAATAGACAGAGAGGAGCTGTGTGCGAAGGCTTTGAAATGCACTGTAAACGTAGAAGCTGTAATAAACGATCCGCTGAAGCTTTATCGTTTAGAGATCAACATATTAGATGTGAATGACAATTCACCTGTTTTCTCTGAGAGATTGCAGTCTCTTAATATCGCAGAAAGCACTTTGGCGGGAGCAAAATTTGGACTAATAGAGGCATCAGATTTGGATGTTGGCAGGAACAGTATTAATTCATACAAGCTCAGTCCAAATGATTATTTTTCTTTGGAAGTACACAAAGGCGATGACAGTGTATCTGCTGAGTTGGTGCTGCAGAAAGCATTAGATCGAGAGAAACAGCCCGTTATTAAACTGACGTTGACTGCATTAGACGGAGGAAATCCGCCTAAGTTGGGAACATCACAAGTAATTGTTAATGTTTTAGATAATAATGACAACCCTCCTGTTTTCACCAGACAGTTGTACAAAATTCAAATTTCTGAGAATTTGGCACCTGGAGAAACAGTGATTGTTCTGAACGCTACAGATGCGGATGAGGGTATAAATAGTGAAATAGAATACTCTTTTCGGAGTAAAGGACAAGATCACATATTAGACATATTTGAAATAAATACTAAAACGGGTACCATTTTAGTCAAAGGTAAAATCGACTATGAAGAAAATGCTGCTTTTGAGATTCATGCACAGGCTAGTGACAAAGGCCAGCCCCCGATGTCTACTCACTGTAAAATATTGGTAGAGGTGATAGACGTCAATGACAATGCCCCTGAAATCACAGTGACATCACTACTGAGCACAGTAAAGGAGGATGCAAAATTAGGTACTGCTATTGCTCTCGTGTCTGTGTTAGACAAAGATGGTGGTAAGAATGGTTTTGTAAAAGCTATTATCACAAATTATGTCCCGTTTAAATTAGAAACCAACTATAAAAACTATTATTCATTGGTAGTTAATGGTCCCATTGACAGAGAGAGTATTGCTTATTACAATGTCACTATTGTAGCTACTGATGACGGAACGCCACCACTCTCCAGCATCAGTATTGTAAACGTATACATTTCTGATGTCAATGATAATGCACCTCTTTTCTCAGAGCCAACCATTAATGTTTATTTGAAAGAGAACAGTCTAGTAGGAGCAATTATTAAAACCGTGTCTGCAGTAGATGCTGATGTTGACCAAAATGGTGAATTGACCTTTTCAATTTCAGACAGTAATAGTAACTTTCTGCCACTTTCTACAATGGTAAACATAAACTCAGGCACAGGTGATATAGTCAGCTTGCAATCTTTCAACTATGAGGAACTAAAAACGTTTCAGTTCAAAGTTCAGGCCACAGACTCTGGTGTTCCTCCTCTGAGCAGCAACGTTAATGTGAATGTTTTTATCCTGGATGAGAATGACAACCGTCCCGGGATTCTCCCTCCTTATTCTGAACACGGATCTGTTAACAGTGAGAACATTCCTTATTCTGCGGAGGCAGGATACTTTGTGGCAAAGATCAGGGCTGTAGACGCAGATTCTGGCTATAACGCATTGCTTTCTTACCACATAGCCGAGCCCAAAGGCAACAATCTTTTCAGAATTGGGACCAGCACTGGAGAAATAAGAACTAAAAGACGAATGAGTGACAATGACCTGAAAACTCACCCATTAGTGGTGTTGGTTTCTGATAACGGAGAACCCTCCCTGTCATCTTCTGTGTCTATTGATGTAGTGGTGGTGGAAAGTACAGGAGACATCCAGACACAATTCAGACACGTACCGATGAAGGATGAGAGCTTCTCTGATTTAAACATGTATTTGCTGATCGCCATTGCATCAGTGTCAGTGATCTTTTTACTGAGCCTCGTCAGTTTGATAGCTGTCAAATGCCACAGGACAGACAGCAATTTCAGTAGATATGGCGCCCCAATGATCACCACCCATCCTGATGGGAGCTGGTCTTACTCTAAATCTACTCAGCAGTATGACGTGTGTTTCAGTTCAGACACACTGAAGAGCGACGTAGTTGTTTTTCCTGCTCCTTTTCCAGCTGTAGATGCTGAACTGATCAGCATTAATGGAGGGGATACGTTTAGCTGTACTCAAACATTACCCAATACAGAGAAGGTAAGAAAATGAAATATATACAAGCTATCTGCTATGTATTTGTCTTCTTTTTCTTTTCCAAGAACTGCATTCATGAAGTTAATTTATTTTGAACATAAGTGTGTTTAGGCCTCTAAGTTGTTGCTTATTTAATTTCCCAGTTGACAATACACAATGCCACTTGATTGTTATGGCATCAAGTGGAAATACTCATATCTGTCCTCTTGAAATTTTACCACACCATGTTACTGAATTGTATGTATTCCCAGACAATATACACATTACGGGGGATTAAGTGTTGTGTGACTCATTTTTCAGCAATCAATACTCATTTTGATTGCTTGAAATTTCCCCTTTATGTTTAGTATGCTTATTATGTATTTTTGAGTCTCTCCTGTCCTTTGTGTTTGTGTGTTTGCAGCACGGAATGTGATGATTTGATTGACTGAGTGTGATTTTTAATACATGTACCACTTGGAATATAACACAGCATAGATCAGCCTCGTTTAAATGCATTATTTAAAAGAAGTTATAGTCCTCTTTGCAAATACGTCACAGCACTGTGAGTGAATAGAAATTGCTGCAATTTGTGGCTCTGAGTTGCATCAATATTCTCTGTTTGTAGCAGGTGTAGTTCGCTTTGGATGTAACCGACATCTCTGATGAGTAGCTGTTTTCAGTAATGTGACAAGGTCATTTGGCCAGTTGTATTTTGTGATTCTGTACATCAACTTCCCATGTGATGACAGAGTTCAGATGATGACACATTGGTGTTCACTTTGGAGGCTCCCATATAGCCATAGGGTCTGTCTTTAATATGGTTTCTCAGAGCTTTTATTTCAGATAGACACAGGAGAGCTTTGTATTCTCTTCATTTTAACTTAATTATTTTTTGCAAAGATTTGGGTGTACTTTCTTCGTGAATTGGAATGGAATGGAATTTATTTTATTTTATTAAGGTGTAGGAGACCCACTGTGAACTCTTGCCATGTCTGCTGGGGTGTTACTGGGGAACAATATGTCCGGACAGTGTCTCTGAGAGGGAACAATGGGCACTACGATCCATACACCAGGTTTTGGAGGCCCATGACTTTACCCATTTTGAACATTGGTCATTGCTCATTATATGATGGCACCATTTCTGTCTATTTGGTTTGTGTCTCAAATGAGGACTGTGAGCAGTACAGTGAAACCATCGGTAGGCAGGTTTGGTAAGATTTATTGTTTTTAATCATTATATAGTTTTAATAATGCAAGAGCATAGAAACAGAAGTCATTGCTCTTGCATTAATCATAATACAAACAATTATGATAACAAAAGGTTATCATAATAATGATGTCACTGGTAGACAGGTTTCTGAACTGCCCTCCTCTGAGACACAGAGTGAGTAGGCAAATTATACTATTGTCACGGCGTCCAAACAAGAAGATTGGCAAAGTTGAATGTTTTTAATTCACTTCCCACAAAGTCAAATTAAACATTAAAGGAAAGCATAATGAAAGTCAATGAAAATACTTGACCTCATAATGAAATCAGGAAAGCAAAAAGTGCCTGGAGATGCCGGTCAAACTCAACAGAATAGAGCGGGGACGAGGTCACCCCTATAACACAAAGCTGTAAGATCTATAAAAGAGTGAGTATAGTAATGTCATGTCATGGCCACTGGCTTCATGCAACAGCCATCATAATTAATAATGAACATATAGTGAGGACCATTTAAAATTAAATGAAGCTGAAAAGTGGTCCTTAAGTCCGATCAGTCAGACGGTTCGTGAGATATAGTTGGTAAGACACGCACACATGCATATTCCCTCGAGTCCTCACCTATGCGCATACAGAGTTTGAAATAAGTTGGTCCCATCTGCATGACCATTTTTCGTTACCATTGTCGCAATATTGCTTGCTCTGGGTGGATCTTTGTTGGTTGTAAAGTGACAACTTGAGACAACTTGTTGTGATTTGACACTATAATAAAATTGAATTGAATTGAATTGAATAAATAGCAGTGGGATCGGTGGTTCTGGTCTGGACAACCAGATTTCCATAATATGGGTGTATCAGTTGGATCTTCGGTTCTGGTCAACCGCCTATCTCGAGGCCAGGCTTTCGTTGGTCGGCCCATCTGTGGCAACGCACGCATCACGTTTGAAGCCAGTCGGTTGGATGGTTTCCGAGATACGTGAACTTCAGATGTACACAGACATATCCTGTATGTATACTTACAGAGATTTTGTGCATTTATTGTAAGAAGAGTATGGAGATAAATCAATTGCAATGCTCCTGACATCACAGTGACACAGTGACATCACTACTGAATATATAAAGGAGGATACAATCAGTGTCCTTCTGTCTGTGTTAATGTCTGTGTAATGATGGATTTGTGAAGACTATTATCGCCAAAGAAGTGTTAGAAGCCAACTGAAGTGAACATTTTACTTTATATTTGTGATTTTGTAAACCTGTGAGATCTACATACGGTGCACAATAAGAACAAGGTTTAGCCATTAATTGCCATGGCCTCCAATACCTGCCACACTGGCCACAAGGACAGAGAAATGATTTTGGCTGACTTTCAGGCTTGCACTGGAATAGACAACATTGCAGAGGCCATCAATCTGCTAGAACTCAATAACTGGGATTTAGCAGCAGCTATGAACGGTGTGATACCACAGGAGAATGGGATCCTGCTAAATAACTTCTCTAGAGAGGCAAGCCAGCCCACCCTGTACGGACAACATAGCCAATCGAATGGGATCTTGCCAAATAACTTCTCTAGAGAGTCAAGCCACTCCACCCTGTACGGATCTCATAGACATGCAGAGGCATCTGAGGCAGCTAGAGGAGGTGCAGCTCCAGTGAACAGCACTGACAGTGAGGGAGAGGGAGATGACTTTGACGACCCTTCAGTGTTCAGGGTGGATGAGTCTGATATGTTCAGACTGCGAAAGAAACCCATGATGCCAGATCACAGTGAAAATGAAGATGAAGCATTATTGCACTTTACTGCTGAATTCTTTACAAGGTATGGAGAGGTCCATCCAAGATTCTACATTGGGTCTTTGGAGTCAGCATCTCGAGAGGCCTTCTCCAGAAAAAATAGAGACAGAAAACTGCTGGCCATCTACCTCCACAACGATGACAGCGTCCAAAGCAACATCTACTGCTCCCAGGTGATGTGTGCCAATTCCATTGTCTCTTATCTGAATCAGAACTTTATAACATGGGCCTGGGACCTCACAAAAGAATCCAATAAAGCAAGACTACTGACCATGTGCACAAGACACTTTGGTAATGTTGTGGCACAGACTATACGGATGTATAAGACAGACCAATTCCCCCTGCTTATCATAATTATGGGCAAGCGCACCTCGAATGAAGTTTTAAATGTTATTCAGGGCAACATGTCAGTGGACGAGCTGATGATGAGCTTAATGGGAGCAAAGGAAGTCCTCACAGCACACCAACAAGATGAGGATGATCGTGAAGCGAGGGAGATGATGAAGAGAGAACAAGATGAAGCATACCGCCTGTCTCTAGATGCAGATCGTAAGAAGAGAGAAGAGCAGGAGAGAGAGGAGGCCGAGCAAGTTCGTCTGGGGCAGGAGAGAAAGGAGCAGGAGGACAATAAGGAGGCCATCCGCTTGTCACTGGAACATGCACTATTGCCAGAGCCCATCGAGGAGCAAGGAGAACCAATTAGCAAGCTACGTATCCGCACGCCGCTAGGCGAGTTCCTGGAAAGGCGTTTCCTGGGCAGTTGGAAGCTGCAGGTCCTCTTTGACTTTGTGGCGTCCAAGGGATACCCCTTTCAGGAGTTCAAACTACTCACCACCTACCCCCGTAGAAATATCACCGAATTGGATCCAGGGTCCACTCTGCTGGAGGCCAAATTGTTTCCTCAGGAGACACTGTTCCTGGAAGCTAAAGAGTAGCTAGAGAGTTTGTGGTTTATAAATGAGGTGCACACACAATGCAGACAGAGACCAAAATACACTACACGAGCACACTTCTACTCCCATGACCACGTTCAAACACAAAGCTGTTTTTTTGGAACATGCTTTTTTTGCACAAAATAGGGGTTTTCAGCTGATTGTTATACCGCCATCCTGATAAGATTCAATCTGAGGACCACTGTTGTGTTGGGTAGGGTTAAGATTAGGTTTTTTCTTACCTGTTGGTGTGATTTCTAGGAATGGTGGGGCATGGCATGACTTCTGGTCGTTGTGAGTTGTACAGTGTTTCTCAGAGAAATGCATTTGCAAAAAGCAAAAAAATGTAAATTATTAAACTAAGAAAATACTGTTCCTGAAGAAACAATGTGGGCTTGAGCTCGCTAGTTGATGGTAATGTTCACTGTCAATGGTGATTTTAAAACAAACATTGAACCTGTATATAGGAGGGGCTAGTGCCCCTCAAAAAAATAAAACACAAACAGACAAATGTACAAACAAACAAACAAACCTGTTAATAGGTACAGGTAATATAATGTCCATCAGCTGTACAGTATATTAGTAATAATAACTAGAATGCACTTTCTCGAGGTGCCAACTTGTGGCCTACTTGTGCGCATGCAGGCAGTGTGCCGCAGGCGCGGTAACTAATGTTACTAATGTTAGTAACTAATGCTGTTCTAAATCCTTTAGACCCGTTATTGACCTTACCAACCTATAGAAACATACCTTAGTTACATCACCATCAACAGCCAATAAGGGACCACCATTAATACCCCGGCAAACATACATTCATACATACATATCCCAGCTGATCACCAAACGTACTTTAGTTACGTTATCAAGAATGGTGGTCCCCTATATTGGCCGGTGGACAACTCCGACATACACAGCCGATTACAGTACTTGCGTGCTCTGCTTGTGCAAGTAATAATAATCAATCTATAAATGCACCATGTCCCTCTCTGTGCGTATGCACACATGCGTCTGTAATGCGCGTAACTTGAGAATAACTTGAGAATATATATATATATATATACTTTTACATACGTCATTTTGAATGAAGGACTTAATTTGTATTTCTAGTCTGGTATGTTTACCACATTGACAAACATTTTAAATCCCACTGATTCATAAGGCCCAACAAATGAATTAGTTTTCCCTGCACAGTTTCCGCCTGTAGATGCTGAACTCATAAGTATCAATGGAGGGGACACTTTTGGTCGTACTCAAACTTTGTGGACACTTTTGGTCGTACTCAAACTTGTGTGTGTGTGTGTGTGTGTGTGTGTGTGTGTGTGTGTGTGTGTGTGTGTGTGTGTGTGTGTGTGTGTGTGTGTGTGTGTGTGTGTGTGTGTGTGTGTGTGTGTGTGTGTGTGTGTGTGTGTGTGTGCGTGCGTGCGTGCGTGCGTGCGTGCTTGCTTTACTATCAAACATACAAGCTAGGTGTCATTAATGAATTCTCGTGAATTAAAAATCATGATTCACTATAGTGTAAACAACCATTTCAGGACTTATAACAGCCTGCAGTGGCTTTAATGACTAACGCTGTCCATGGTGCTGAAAAGTTGACTTCCTTTTATATTTACAAGGATTATGTTGTTCCAAAATAGACAGTTTTAGAATGTATACACATTGAAACAATCTGTTATCCCTACAAGTGGTGCTCAAAGTGGGGTCCAGGTACCCCCAGGGCTCCTTGGAGTTACAGCCCTTACAGTTACACTCCGACAGTGTGGGTTCATTTGGTTACATTACATTTATACACTGTCTGTGTTACATTAGCACTATGGATTCTACTGTGTATATTGCGATCCCATGAGACGAAAAACAATATCAACTGTATGGGGTCCGTCCGTTGCCAAATGCATAATCAAAGTCGATGCGCTGTCCATGGTCCTGATATGGTTGTAGCCTATTATGTCAGTATACTGTAGATATTATTTTAACTCTGAACAGTTGGGCAGAAGAGACCATTAGAATTATTACCTCAATGTAAACCACTGTAATAAACACCTTTATAATGGTAATGTCACCCCTATGTTTACTTAATTGCTAAAAGACAAATTTCTGGGCTTTAATAACCTGCCGTACTGTGGAGTCAGTTTAGAATTGTATGACAAATGTGCACGTGGTGTCGCTAGAGACCACAGCATGGGCATCTCAAGAACCCCTCCTCCTTTAATGATTTAAGAAAAGCGTCATCACCCAGTAATGCTTTGTGTAAAGAAGAAACAGTCGAAAGGAGCCTTAGTGGGACATGTTTCAACTTCGGGTGTATTGGTTATCTATTTCATTTTCCGGAAATGTTTCACCAACAGAGGTGATTATACGTGGAGTCGGCTCTTTTGGTGCATTGAACTAACGATGGCTACTCGGGATCAAAGGAGTAATTTGGGGATTTTGTTTGTCGCCCTGCTTTGTTACTGTGACTGGTCTGTGGCTCAGATATCATACTCAATTTCAGAGGAGGTGGACAAAGGCACAGTCGTGGGAAACCTCGCTAAAGACTTAAACCTCAACGTACATGAACTTGAATCAAGGAATCTTCTGATTTATTCGACATATAGAAATACGTACTTTCAGGCTGATTTGAAAACTGGGTTTTTGTACGTTAATGAGAGGTTAGATCGAGAAGACCTGTGTCCGGATACGGTAAAGTGCTCTTTAAATATCGAGGCTATAGTGAGTAATCCTCGTAGCCTTCATCGTATTGAAGTAAACATTCTTGATATTAATGACAATTCGCCAACATTTGTTGAAGACGTAAATTCAATTGATATGGGTGAGTCGTCATATCCAGGGGAGAGGTATCCTCTGCCTTTAGCTCATGATGCAGATCTAGGCAGTAATGCGATAAAAAGCTACAAGCTGAGCCCCAATGAATATTTCTCAGTTGACGTACAGAGCGGTGGAGAGCACAGTGTGTCTGCTGAGTTAGTGTTGCAGAAACCTTTAGACCGAGAGAAACAGGCTTCTATTAAACTAACCTTAACCGCTGTAGATGGGGGCAAACCACCTAAATCAGGGACATTACAGATAGTCGTGAATGTAATTGATGTAAATGACAATTCCCCTTTGTTTAGCAAACCTCTCTATAAAGTCCAGGTAATAGAAAATGCCATTACTGGCTCGATAGTATTGACACTGAGTGCTACTGACTTAGATGATGGCGTCAATAGTCAACTTGTATACTCTTTTCAGAAAGGGGGACGTTTTAACCCTGATGACAAATTTTCTTTAAATGAAGAAACTGGTGAAATTTCTGTCAAGGGAAATATCGACTATGAGAAAAACCAAGCGTACGAAATTCGTGTCCAAGCAACAGACAAAGGCACACCACCTCGCATTGCGTATGGTAAAGTTCTAATAGAAGTCGTTGATATAAATGACAATTCCCCAGAAATAGCCGTGTCATCACTTATGAGTCCAGTGAAAGAAGACGCTGAAATAGGTACAGTTGTCGCTTTGGTAACTATAACTGACCATGATGGAGGCAAAAACGGCATCACAAACTGCAAGATCGTTGGCTCTGTGCCTTTTAAATTGAAATCTAATTACAAAAACTACTATTCTTTATTAGTTGATGGACCGCTTGACCGAGAGATCACTTCTCAGTACAATATTACCATCACGGCCACTGATGAAGGAACCCCGCCTCTCTTCGGCACCAGCGTTATTACTGTTGACGTTTCTGATGTGAATGACAACCCTCCTCATTTCCCTGAAAAATTTATTAATGTCTATTTAAAGGAGAATAGTCCGATTGGTGCTGTTGTTTATACACTGACCGCGGTTGATGCAGATTTACATGACAACGCAAAGGCATCATATTCACTAATTCACAATTCTCCTAAAAGCGCCGCACTATCTTCAATGGTAAATATAAATTCGGAGACAGGAGATATAGTCAGCTTGCAGGGTTTTAACTATGAAGAATTAAAAACGTTCCAGTTTAAAGTTCAGGCCACGGACTCTGGTGTTCCTCCTCTCAGTAGCAACGTGACTGTGAATGTTTTTATCCTGGATGAGAATGACAACAGTCCCGGGATAATTGCGCCCTATTCTGAACACGGCTCTGTTAACAGTGAGAACATTCCGTATTCTGCTGAAGCTGGATACTTTGTGGCCAAGATCAGAGCTGTAGATGCCGACTCTGGTTACAATGCTCTCCTTTCTTACCGCATCTCAGAGCCCAAGGGAAATAACCTCTTTAGAATTGGAACCAGCACCGGGGAAATCAGGACTAAGAGACGAATGAGTGACAATGATCTGAAAACTCACCCGTTAGTGGTGTTGGTTTCTGATAACGGGGAACCCTCCCTGTCAGCTACTGTGTCTATTGATGTAGTGGTGCTTGAAAACACAGGAGACATGCAGACAACATTTAGACACGAGCCAATAAAGGACGAGAGTTTCTCTGATTTAAACCTGTATTTACTGATCGCCATTGCATCAGTGTCAGTGATCTTCCTACTGAGCCTGATCAGTTTAATAGCTGTCAAATGCCACAGGACAGACAGCGATTTCAGCAGGTATGGCCCTCCAATGATCACCACCCATCCGGACGGGAGCTGGTCTTACTCTAAATCACAGCAGTATGACGTGTGTTTCAGCTCAGACACACTGAAGAGTGACGTAGTAGTTTTCCCTGCACAGTTTCCCCCTGGAGATGCTGAACTTATTAGTATTAATGGAGGTGACACTTTTAGTCGGACTCAGACATTGCCCAGTAAAGAAACGGTAAGATGTGTTTCAAATTCTAACTCAAATAACCCTTTGTGTGTATAAACAAATCACTTTCCATTTAATTGTATATGGTCTTAATGGTGTTGACTCTGAACAGGGCTATATGACCATTGTATGTTCATTTTCCCGAGCTTTTTAATGGCCGTATTAATGTCTAGATTTAGATTTGAACTGTCGTGCTAATTTGACCACTTAAACCAAACGAGTATTTGGTTCACTGGTTGAACTGTCTTTACTGAAAAATCTACAAGCTCAAAAATTAATGTGGCGTGTTTTTGTGCTTTCATGTCATTGTTAAACAGCAATTTCATGATTAGAAAAACATATCACTGCTTGACAACACAGAAGCTAAACGCTGTCCATCGCGCTGTCCATTTTTTTGTAAACATTTTCCACACAAAATGCTCCTTTCACTTTAATGTTGGACTAATGCCTATGGTGACTCTATACACATTGTCAATCATTGTTGAATTTATCCCCTCTTATATATTGTATTGATGTGGCATGCAGGGTATCTTCCTGTCACCCTTTTCACGGAACGGTATGTGAGAATGCGTTGGCATGAGGGTAGTATCATGATTACGTAGAATGATTTTATCTTCGAGGTGCTGTCCATGGTGCTGAGATGTATTTGTATTTGTGCCTTGTACAAAACAAAACACAATTAGTTATAAAGGGCAGCTTACAAGCAACTTCAGCAGCTTCACGTTTTATACTATATTGCTTTCCATTCTATTTTGTTCTTCTGTCTGTATTTTGGTTTGTAGTTAGCGTGGTTGTTATTTAACACTCTTGTCACGACATAAAATCTATTTAAAAGAAAAGGTAGCCTGGTAGTCAGCCTTCAATCTGCCTTTGCAATGCATTATTCATATTGGCCCAGGCAGATTGATATCCACGCACGCAGTGATGGTACAGAAAAGGTGCAAGACAAATTAGTGTTACTTTTCTTATTCATAATAATAACACATTTCATTCCATTTTCTACGTTTTTTGTTGTTTTTTTCAGTAATACTTGTTCTTTCACTTTAATATCAGTGGTTGAACCACTGGTTCAGTGATTTAATTGAATAGTATCCCCTCTTCGGAATAAGCCAAGATGCTGAACTGGATTCGTGTTCAGCGTATAGAAGGTGATGCGCTATCCGTGGTTCTGATATGATTGTGGCCATACAACACTATGGGGGCGATTGAGTTAGTTGTATACCTTTCAAGGTCAAGGTACACTTTATTGTCCACAAGGGAATTGATTTTTGCAGGGCTTGGGCTTTCTTATATGATACTGCATGAATATAAAAGCAAAAAGCTATTTGGATCCCCCCCACTAATAATAAAAACAAATAACAATAACAATGTTCATTCATGCGGTGCAGAAAGGTTCATGGACTAGTTGCGTTGATTGCATTGTTTGACTATAACGCTTTGGTATATTTTTTTCCCCTTTCAAATGTATTTAATCCTATTCAATTATTTTAGTATGGGACTAGGGGCATTTTTCTTCAGCAATGTCACTGTTCACTGTGCAGTTCACTGTGCAGTATAGCGAAATTAACAAGTGGTGTCGCTGGAGACCGCAGAATAAATTCATATCAGTCCCTCCTTCGTCCATGAAAAAAAGAAACGTGTCATCAGCCCCCGTGTGCATTGTGAAAAGAGAGACACAAATGAAGTAGTCGTGAACAGCGTTAGACTTGTAAACAGTATTGGACGAGTTTTCCCCATGTTGGGTGGCTATAGAGGATCATTTACTGGATATCCTTTCCCGTTTTACTTCAAGCATGCCTGTGCCTGAGCAATGGGAATATTTCGGGATTCTATGTTTTTCGTTACTATGTCTTTGTCGATGGTCTACGGCCCAGATATCGTATTCCATCTCCGAGGAAGTGGACAAAGGGACGGTTGTTGGGAATCTCGCCAAAGATTTGAACATGAATAATGAAGAGCTAGGGTCCAGAGATCTCCGGATTGTTTCAGTGTACAGTAAGAAATATTTTGAGGCTAATTTGAAAACTGGCACTCTGCTTGTAAACGAGAGAATAGACCGAGAGGAGCTTTGCTCGAATACACTGAAGTGCTCTTTGAATATAGAAGCTATATTGAACAACCCAATGCAGATCCATCGAATTGAAGTTATTGTTTTAGACATTAATGACAACATACCTTTGTTTCTCGAGACAATGCATATTCTCAATATATCGGAGATAGCTTTTCCCGGTGAGCGCTATCCTTTGCCACTAGCTGTTGACGCGGATGCTGGCATTAATACACTGAAGACCTACAAGCTCAGTGCAAATGAACATTTTACCCTCGATGTACAGAGCGGTGGAGAGCAGAGCGTATCTGCTGAGTTAGTGTTGCAGAAAACCTTAGACCGAGAGAAACAGCCTACTATTTATCTAACGTTAACCGCAGTAGATGGAGGTAAACCAGTTAGAACTGGTACATTACTTGTTACTATAAATGTCCTGGATGCGAATGATAATATCCCTCATTTCAGTAAACCTCTATACAAGGCGCGTGTATATGAGAACTCCCCGCTGGGAACCACAGTGATTCATCTAAATGCAACTGACGTAGATGAAGGACTTAACAGTGAGATAGACTATTCTTTTAGTGGACGAGAAAGTGTGGATGCAGGTCATGTTTTCGCAATTGATACAAAAACAGGAGTTATTACCATTAAAGGAAATGTTGATTACGAATTGAACAGTGCATATGAAATTCGTGCTCAAGCTAAAGATAAAGGCACTCCCTCTCGCAGTTCTCATTGTAAAATCCTAGTCGAGGTTATTGACATAAACGATAATGTTCCAAAAATATCAATAACATCACTAATGAGTCCCGTCAAAGAGGACGCTGAGCTTGAAACAGTTGTTGCTTTATTGACTGTTACTGATGAAGACGGAGGCAAAAATGGTATTACAAATTGTAAGCTTGTTGGAACAGCTCCATTTAAGCTCAAGTCAAATTATAAAAACTATTATTCGTTATTGGTGAACGGACCTCTCGACAGGGAAACTACACCTAATTACAACGTCACTATCGTGGCTACTGATGAAGGGACCCCGCCTCTCTCTAGCACCAGTCACATCACGGTTGAAGTTTCTGATGTCAACGACAACGCTCCTTATTTCTCAGAACCAGTGATTAATATTCACGTGAAAGAGAATGGTCACATCGGAGACGTTATATATAAGATAACTGCAGGAGACCCTGACGCAGATGAAAATGCAAAAGTAACATACTCAGTCATCAATAGTTCTCAAAATAACATTCCGTTAGCGACCATGGTAAATGTAAATTCGGAGACAGGAGATTTAATCAGTCTGCAGGCTTTTAACTATGAAGAGATGACAACATTTCAGTTTAGAGTTCAGGCCACAGACTCTGGTGTCCCTCCTCTCAGCAGCAACGTGACTGTGAACGTTTTTATCCTGGATGAAAATGATAACAATCCTGGGATCCTTGCACCCTATTCTGAACACGGCTCTGTTAACAGTGAGAGCATTCCTTATTCTGCTGAAGCTGGATACTTTGTGGCCAAGATAAGAGCTGTAGACGCAGACTCTGGTTACAATGCATTGCTTTCTTATCACATCACTGAGCCAAAGGGAAATAACCTCTTTCGAATTGGAACCAGCACTGGAGAAATCAGGACTAAGAGGCGAATGAGTGACAATGATCTGAAAACTCACCCATTGGTGGTGTTAGTTTCTGATAATGGAGAACCTTCCCTGTCAGCTACTGTGTCTATTGATGTAGTGGTGGTTGAAAATACAGGAGACATTCAGACTCCATTCAGACACCTGCCTATGAAGGAGGAGAGCTTCTCTGATTTAAACCTATATTTACTGATCGCCATCGCATCAGTTTCAATGATCTTCCTACTGAGCCTCATCAGTTTAATAGCTGTCAAATGCCACAGGACAGACAGCGATTTCAGTAGGTATGGAGCCCCAATGATCACCACCCATCCTGACGGGAGCTGGTCTTATTCTAAATCTACTCAGCAGTATGACGTGTGTTTCAGCTCAGACACACTGAAGAGTGACGTAATGGTATATCCCGCACCTTTTCCACCTGTAGATGCAGAACTGATTAGTATTAATGGAGGGGACACGTATATGACCCAAACATTACCGAACAAAGAAAAGGTAAGATATTCACAATTGATCAAAGTATTGTACGCTCGGATTTGTCATTTGTGGGTTATAGGCCTAGCATCATGATATGTTGTGCTGTCCGTGGTGCTGAAACTTGTCTGCGCATTGTGTCTTTGTGTAACAACCCGATTTGGTAATAAACATAGATACACGTGTGTGTGTGTGTGTGTGTGTGTGTGTGTGTGTGTGTGTGTGTGTGTGTGTGTGTGTGTGTGTGTGTGTGTGTGTGTGTGTGTGTGTGTGTGTGTGTGTGTGTGTGTGTGTGTGTGTGTGTGTGTGTGTGTGTGTGTGTGTGTGTGTGTTAAACTGATATCAAATTGAGTAGTAAAACGTCTGGTTTGTGTATTTTTATGTATTGGTGCAAATGTAATTATTTCAAATCTCCACGTGGGGACAGTGTAGACCGTTAGCCTACTTTCAGACCTCCCGTTTAGAGGCTCGAGGCTCCTCCCAGATTCAAATAGATACTGGGCGGTTCGAGGCTTTGTTATAGAGAACCAGACCTGATGTCAACGGACAGTAGCTGGATCTATTTGCTATTTGTACAAGATTTTTTTTCTTTATCGTATTTGTCTTTATACGTAATTGGATTGTTTGACGAAATCAGTCACATTTGGATCTATGATTGCCTCACATCCTGTAGAACTATGACTCTACGGAGTAAAAGAAGCTCTATTGTGACATACGTGGTGCTTGTGCTACTGGATTGTTACTGGGGAACGGTGAACGGGCAGCTCTCATATTCCGTCTCTGAGGAGGTTAACCCGGGGACTTCTGTCGGAAATATTGCCAAGGATCTAAACCTCAATGTACAGGATTTGGAGTCACGTATGTTTCAGATTGTTGCTGGATCTAAGACAAAATATTTCGATGTAAATCTAAAGACTGGTGTTCTGTATGTCAATGAGAGAATAGACAGAGAGGAGCTTTGCGCTAAAGCATCGAAATGCACAGTCGGCGTAGAGGCTGTAATAAACAATCCATTGAAGCTTTACCGTCTAGAGATACATATTGTTGATATAAATGATAATGACCCAGTATTCATGGAAAAATCACAAACTATTGACATAGCCGAGAACACTTTGACTGGAACGAAATTTGCTTTGTCTGAGGTAGTAGATGCAGATGTTGGGAAGAATATGGTGAGCGCTTTCAAATTGACACCAAATGAATATTTTACTTTAGCTACAATAAAAGGAGCAGATGTCATTTCTGCCGAATTGGTTTTACAGAAAACGTTAGATCGTGAAAAACAGTCTATTATTCATCTCACATTGACAGCATTAGATGGAGGGAATCCACCGAGGTCTGGTACATCACAACTCATTGTTCACGTTTTGGATATAAATGATAATTCTCCAATTTTTAGCTCCCCGTTATATAAAACTAAAATAATGGAAAATATACCAATAGGGACGACAGTGGTGACCTTAAATGCAACTGATTCAGACGAGGGCACAAACGGTGAGATCGTTTATGCTCTTAGAAGTAAGGGACAGGATCATATTTTGCAGATTTTTTACCTGGACCCCAATACAGGATCGATTATTGTTAAGGGTAATATTGATTTTGAAGAATACTCTGCTTTCGAGATCCGCATAGAGGCAAATGACAAGGGCCAGCCCCCGTTATCTGCCCACTGTAAAGTGTTGTTAGAAGTGTTGGATGTCAATGATAATGCCCCCGAGATTTCTGTGACGTCACTACTCACCACAGTCCAAGAAAACGCAGAAGTGGGTACTGCTATTGCACTCGTGTCAGTCCTAGATAAAGATGGAGGAAAGAATGGGGTGATTAAATGTAGTGTCCAGAATAATGTCCCCTTTATACTGGATACAAACTATAAAAACTACTATTCTTTGATGACGAATGGCCCCTTAGACAGAGAGAGTGTTTCTCAGTACAATGTCACTGTTGTTGCTACAGATGAAGGGACCCCGCCTTTCTCAAGCACCACTTTTATCACCATAGACGTTTCTGATGTTAATGATAACGCACCACTTTTCTCAGAAAAAGCTGTAAATATTTATGTTAAAGAAAATGGCCCAGTAGGAGAGATTATTAAAACAGTTTCAGCAATAGACGCTGACGTCAAACAAAATGCAGAGCTGAGCTATTCGTTTTTAGAAAGTAGTAACCCTTTGTCTACAATGGTAAACGTTAACTCAGGGACAGGCGATATTGTAACGCTGCAATCATTTAATTACGAGGAGCTGAAAATGTTCAATTTTAAGGTTCAGGCCACAGACTCTGGTGTTCCTCAGCTCAGTAGTAACGTGACTGTGAATGTTTTTATCCTGGATGAAAATGACAACAGTCCCGGGATTCTCTCACCCTATTCTGAACACGGCTCTGTTAACAGTGAGAACATTCCGTATTCTGCTGAAGCTGGATACTTTGTGGCCAAGATCAGAGCTGTGGACGCAGACTCTGGCTATAATGCACTGCTTTCATATCACATCACTGAGCCAAAGGGAATTAACCTCTTTCGAATTGGAACCAGCAGCGGCGAAATCAGGACTAAGAGGCGAATGAGTGACAATGACCTGAAAACTCACCCATTAGTGGTTTTGGTTTCTGATAACGGAGAACCCTCCCTGTCAGCTACTGTGTCTATTGATGTAGTGGTGGTTGAAAATACAGGAGACAATCAGACACCATACCGACTGATTCCAGCAAAGGATGAGAACTTTTCTGATTTAAACCTGTATTTACTGGTCGCCATTGCGTCTGTGTCTGTGATCTTTCTACTGAGCCTTGTCAGTTTAATAGCTGTGAAATGTCACAGCACAGACGACAATTTTAGTAGGTATGGCGCCCCAATGATCACTACCCATCCTGACGGAAGCTGGTCATACTCTAAATCTACTCAGCAGTATGACGTGTGTTTCAGTTCAGACACACTGAAGAGTGACGTAGTGGTTTTCCCTGCGCCCTATCCACCTGTAGATGCAGAACTGATCAGTATTAACAGTGAGGATACTTTTAACCGGACTCAAACTTTACCCAACAAAGACAAGGTAAGATACGCAGAAGCGCATATCGACCATATTATATGGTATTTTCAATCCGGTTGTATGTAATATAATATTAATAGTATAGTTACACAACTGACTTAACAAAATATTAAGTGGGCTACCCCATTCACTTTTAAACAGCATAATTGGATTTAGATGTTTTAATTTGTATAATTTATCTACACGCATATATCCCTGCCCTGTCGTTTTTTTCTCCCCTTTTCTTTTTATACATGCAGTCAGTGACGCAGTCTTTAGTTTATGTTACATATTATTGCAATATCTTCAGTTACATTTACATTGATGCATTTGCTGTATATGATTGCGGGAAAGAATTACTGTAAATAGGAGCCCATGCATTTATCCTGCCTTGGCATAACGATCCTTTAGTGCATTGTTTACCAAGGTTTAAATTAGGTCGCCAAAATATATATTATTTGCATAAAAAGTATGTAAAAATAAATATAATGGGCCACCACTTGCCCGGTGTGTCAAGTGGCCAGTCAAGGCTTGGTCTTCTGGATAAGTATTGTAATTGAGTGTATTTTATGTGAAAGAACAGCTACTGATTAGGAACATTTTTTGCATCTGTGTTGATCATCAATATCCTCTGCAGCTGTTAAAGCTTTACTTCGGACGTCTAGAAGTGTGTGTGTGTGTGTGTGTGTGTGTGTGTGTGTGTGTGTGTGTGTGTGTGTGTGTGTGTGTGTGTGTGTGTGTGTGTGTGTGTGTGTGTGTGTGTGTCTGTGAGAAAATTCATTATTTTCACATACGCACGCGCGCACATACACGCACACGCGCGCGCGCAAACACGACTGACAGGTATTTGGTTGTGTGGTATATTTCAGTTATTATATTGACAGGTTTTCTTTGGCAATCACGTTGTTGTATATAGTTTCATGCGTCTGTCAGCGCTCTCCATGGTGCTGAATTCTACCCAGCCACCTTTTGGTTGATTCTGTGGTTAAAATCGCTGCGGTTTCTTCTTTCAAAGAATGATTCATGTCCAGCAGGTATTTGTCTATTGATTTATTTTATTAAGTATCATTTGAATTTGTTTTATTTCACGGATGGTAGGTAGGCCTAGTCCTAGATATGTTCGTTTTGCGTAATATTTAAAAAAGGTGTAGCTATTACAAAACCTAATAGCAACTACATCGAGTACCATGCGGTGTCGCTGGAGACCACACAATGAGTGCTCACATCTGAACCTCCTCCCTGATAACAACGTCGTCGGCCATTAGCTTTGATAGCAGACACCGAGATGCTCACTGCGAGAAGGGTGGCATCATTACAGGATACATTTTTCCATGATGGATCTGTCAACAATACTTGGAAGTAAATGATTCGTTGCAATCACAGCTTTTATTTGGATGATGATGGGGTTTCAAGAGCAAAATGGATATGTCTGGATCCAAATCACTGCTTTGTTTTGTCTTTTTGACTGGTCTGTGGCTCAAATATCCTATTCCATTTCTGAGGAGGTGAACAAAGGCACGGTAGTGGGGAATCTCGCTAAGGATTTAAATCTAAATGTGCAGGAACTGGAGTCACGGGATCTCCGAATTTTGTCGGAGTACAGTAAGAAATACTTTGATGTGAATTTGCGGACAGGAAACCTTTTTGTTAACGAAAGGATAGACAGAGACGGGCTTTGTCCGAACATGATTAAATGCTCTCTTGAAATACAGGCGGCATTAAGCAATCCAATGAATGTAAATCGCATTGAGGTGAATATTTTGGACATAAATGATAACTCCCCAGCGTTCATTGAGCAGTCTTATGTGTTAAATATTTCTGAATCACTATCACCAGGAGAGCGATATCTACTTCCAATAGCAGTCGACACAGACACAGGCAGCAACTCGGTAAAAAGCTACAAGCTGCTGAGTCCTAATGAACATTTCTCACTTGACGTGCAGAGCGGTGGAGACCACAGTGTGTCCGCTGAGTTAGTGCTGCAGAAATCTTTAGACAGAGAAAAACAACCTATCATTAACCTCATTCTGACCGCTGTAGATGGAGGTAAACCTCCAAGATCAGGGACATTACAGATAGTGGTGAATGTAATGGATGTAAATGATAATCCTCCTACTTTCAGCAAACCACTATATAAAGTGCGTGTCCGTGAAAATGCTGCTGCAGGGACAGTGGTAATGAAGCTAAATGCGACAGATTTAGACGAAGGTATGAATAGTAAACTCGTATATTCCTTCATCAAAAGGGGGAACAACGACCCATCAGATATATTTGCTATGAACAAAGAAACTGGAGAAATTACTGTTAAGGGTAGTT
This sequence comes from Protomyctophum bolini, assembly GCF_963924005.1. Classification (NCBI taxonomy): domain Eukaryota; kingdom Metazoa; phylum Chordata; class Actinopteri; order Myctophiformes; family Myctophidae; genus Protomyctophum; species Protomyctophum bolini. Next base: position 17,432,484 of record NC_137871.1, on the reverse strand, counting down.
TAGATTATGAAAACACACCGGCTTATGAAGTTAGGGTTCAGGCAATGGACCAAGCCCATTTGCCCCGTAGTGCACACGCTAAACTACTAATAGAGGTTATTGATATAAACGACAATGCGCCTAAAATATCAGTGACATCACTCATGACCCCCGTGAAAGAAGATGCAGAGTTGGGAACAATTGTAGCCTTAGTCAGGGTGAGCGATGCAGACGGAGGGAAAAACGGTCTTACCAGTTGTAAACTTATGGGTCAGGTTCCCTTTAAACTAGTGTTAAACTACAAAAATGATTATTCATTAGTAGTAGATGGACCGCTGGACAGAGAGAGTATCTCTGAGTATAATGTCACCATCATAGCTACTGATGAAGGGTCTCCGTCACTCTCAAGCACTAGCGTTATTTCTGTAAAAATAGCAGATGTGAATGACAACCCGCCTCGATTTTCAGAGCCTGTGATTAATGCTTATGTGAAAGAAAACAGTCCTATTGGTACTGTCATTTACACCGTAAATGCATTTGATCATGATTCAGAGGGAAACGCAATTTTGTTTTACACATTGCAAGAGAGTTACCCAAGAAATGTTCCCATTTCATCAGTTGTAAACATTAACTCTGCCAGTGGAGAAATAGTCAGTCTCCAGTCTTTCAACTATGAAGAAGTGAAAACCTTTATATTTTATGTTATGGCAACTGATTCTGGTGTTCCTCCACTAAGTAGCAACGTGACTGTGAATGTTTTTATCCTGGATGAGAATGACAACAGCCCAGGGATTCTTGTGCCCTATTCTGAACATAGCTCCGTTAACAGTGAGAACATTCCTTATTCTGCTGAAGCTGGATACTTTGTGGCCAAGGTCAGAGCTGTAGATGCAGACTCTGGCTATAATGCGTTGCTTTCTTATCACATCACTGAGCCAAAGGGAAATAACCTCTTTCGAATTGGAACCAGCAGCGGAGAAATCAGGACTAAAAGGCGAATGAGTGACAATGACTTGAAAACTCACCCATTGGTGGTGTCGGTTTCTGATAATGGAGAACCTTCCCTGTCAGCCACTGTGTCTATTGATGTAGTGGTGGTTGAAATTACAGGAGACATTCAGACACCCTATAGACATTCTCCAACAAAGGATGATAACTTTTCTGATTTAAATCTGTATTTACTGATCGCAATTGCGTCTGTGTCTGTGATCTTTCTACTGAGCCTCATCAGTTTAATAGCTGTGAAATGCCACAGGACAGACGACAATTTCAGTAGATATGGCGCCCCAATGATCACCACCCATCCTGACGGGAGCTGGTCTTACTCTAAATCTACTCAGCAGTATGACGTGTGTTTCAGTTCAGACACACTGAAGAGTGACGTAATGGTTTTCCCTGCGCCCTATCCACCTGTAGATGCAGAACTGATCAGTATTAACAGTGAGGACACATGTAACCGGACACAAACTTTACCCAACAAAGAGAAGGTAAGATGATAGGCTTCATCAATGTGCTTTTGGTATGGAATTGTGAATGACATGGACAATGATAGTTGGGGATGCTGCTCTCAAACTGCAGCTTTTAAAATTGGTCAAATTTATTGGAACCCTGAGACATTTGATTTAGTTGGGCAAAGTGTGACTGAGAATATAAAGCCTATATTAACGGGTTTTGTTTTGGCATAATGCAATGGCCTAAATGGACTGTAAGGCTCACTTAATGAGATGAGATATACTTTATTGTCCCACGGGGGGAAATTTGTCTTGGGCAAAAGTGCATTAGTACATACATCAACGCTTTTTAAAACAGACAGACAATACACATGCAGATTGTATCATTCTATGAACAGGGTGTGTGTGTGTGTGTGTGTGCGTGTGTGTGTGTGTGTGTGTGTGTGTGTGTGTGTGTGTGTGTGTGTGTGTGTGTGTGTGTGTGTGTGTGTGTGTGTGTGTGTGTGTGTGTGTGTGTGTGTGTGTGTGTGTGTGTGTGTGTGTGTGTGTGTGTGTGTGTGTCATGTGAGAGAGAGATTCGTTTTATATGAATGATTTAATTATTCATTTTGTTATTGTATTATTATAATTGGTTTATCCATTGTATTTGTTTTATTTCACGGGTTAGATTATATTGTAGATACAGTGTGTTTTCATTTGGCATAGTAAAAGGGTTAGCTATTTTTCAAATTAATGTCTATTGAGAACCTTGTGGCGTCGCTGCAGACCACAAAACGAGTGCAATCTAAAACTCCTCCCTGAAAACGTCGTCATAGTCATGAGCTTGATAACAGACACATTTCGATGCTGATGCTTCTGTGAAAAGCGCTGGACATTTTACGGGATGTATATTTCTCTATGGGACCTTTCAACTGTTTTTGGAACTAAATAATTGTTTGCTAACGCTTTTGTTCGGATGATGATGATGGGGTTTCCAGAACAAAATGGATATGTCTGGATTCAAATCGCTGCTTTGTTTTGTCTTTGTGACTGGTCTGCGGCTCAAATATCCTATTCCATTTCTGAGGAGGTGAACAAAGGCACAGTAGTGGGAAATATCGCTAAGGATTTAAATCTCAATGTGCAGGAACTGGAGTCACGGGATCTCCGAATTGTGTCGGAGTACAGTAAGAAATACTTTGATGTGAATTTGCGGACAGGAAACCTCTTTGTTAACGAAAGGATAGACAGAGACGAGCTTTGTCCGATCATGATTAAATGCTCTCTTGAAATACAGGCGGCATTAAGCAATCCAATGAATGTAAATCGCATTGAGGTGAATATTTTTGACATAAATGATAACTCCCCAGCGTTCATTGAGCAGTCTTATATGTTAAATATGTCTGAATCACTATCAACAGGAGAGCGATATCTACTTCCAATAGCTGTCGACACAGACACAGGCAGCAACTCGGTAAAGAGCTACAAGCTGAGTCCAAATGAGCATTTCTCCCTTGACGTGCAGAGCGGTGGAGACCACAGTGTGTCCGCTGAGTTAGTGCTGCAAAAAGCTTTAGACCGAGAAAAACAATCAAATATTAACCTCATTCTGACCGCTGTAGATGCAGGTAAACCTCCAAGATCAGGGACATTACAGATAATAGTGAATGTACTGGATGTAAATGATAATTCTCCTACTTTCAGTAAGCCACTATATAAAGTGCGTGTCAGTGAAAATGCTGCTGCAGGGACAGTGGTAATAAAGCTAAATGCGACAGATTTAGACGAAGGTATGAGTAGTGAGCTCGTTTATTCCTTTATGAAACGTGGGAACAACGATCCATCAGATATATTTGCTATGAACAAAGAAACTGGAGAAATTACTGTTAAGGGTAGTTTAGATTACGAGGAAACGCCTGCTTATGAAGTCAGGGTTCAGGCAATGGACAAAGGCCAATCACCTCGTAGTACTCATGCTAAACTACTCATAGAAGTTATTGATATAAACGACAATGCGCCTAAAATATCAGTGACGTCACTCATGACCCCAGTGAAAGAAGATGCGGAGCTGGGAACAATTATAGCCTTAGTCAGAGTAAGCGATGCAGACGGAGGACAAAACGGTCTCACCAGCTGTAACCTTGTGGGCAAAGTCCCCTTTAAACTAGCGTTAAACTACAAAAAAGATTATTCATTAGTAGTAGATGGACCGCTGGACAGAGAGAGTGTCTCCGAGTATAATGTCACCATCATAGCTACTGATGAAGGGTCTCCGTCGCTCTCCACCACAAGCGTTATTTCTGTAAACATAGCAGATGTGAACGACAACCCGCCTCGATTTTTAGAGCCTGTGATTAATGCTTATGTGAAAGAAAACAGTCCTATAGGTACTATTATGTACACAGTAAATGCATTTGATCCTGATTCAGGTGTGAACGCAGTTTTGTTTTACACGTTGCAAGAGAGTTACCAAAGGAATATTCCGATTTCATCAGTTGTAAACATCAACTCTCTGAGTGGAGAAATAGTCAGTCTCCAGTCTTTCAACTATGAAGAAGTGAAAACATTTCAATTTTATGTTCTGGCAACTGATTCTGGTGTTCCTCCACTAAGTAGCAACATGACTATGAATGTTTTTATCCTGGATGAGAATGACAACAGCCCAGGGATTCTTGTGCCCTATTCTGAACATGGCTCTGTTAACAGTGAAAACATTCCTTATTCTGCTGAAGCTGGATACTTTGTTGCCAAGATCAGAGCTGTAGACGCAGACTGTGGTTATAATGCATTGCTTTCTTATCACATCGCTGAGCCAAAGGGAAACAACCTCTTTCGAATTGGAACCAGCACCGGGGAAATCAGGACTAAAAGGCGAATGAGTGACAATGACCTTAAAACTCACCCGTTAGTCGTGTTGGTTTCTGATAACGGTGACCCCTCCCTGTCAGCTACTGTGTCTATTGATGTAGTGGTGGGTGAAAATTCAGGAGACATTCAGACACCGTACCGACATATTCCAACAAAGGATGATAACTTTTCAGATTTAAACCTGTATTTACTGATCGCCATTGCGTCTGTGTCTGTGATTTTTCTACTGAGTCTCATCAGTTTAATAGCTGTGAAATGTCACAGGACAGACGACGATTTCAGTAGGTATGGCCCCCCAATGATCACCACCCATCCTGACGGGAGCTGGTCTTACTCTAAATCTACTCAGCAGTATGACGTGTGTTTCAGCTCAGACACACTGAAGAGTGACGTAGTGGTTTTCCCTGCGCCCTATCCACCTGTAGATGCAGAACTGATCAGTATTAACAGTGAGGATACTTTTAACCGGACTCAAACGTTGCCCAACAAGGATAAGGTAAGAGACGTGGCTGAACGTGAAAATCAGGCATAATAACTTATTTTGTGTTCATGCAGTGATGTGATTTAATAAATTTCACATGAACCCCTAGTTAAAGAAGCAATGAGATATTTGATTTGGGCAAAGTGTGACTGCAAATTAGAACCCATACGTTTATGTGGTTTTGGTATGTCATTTTAGTATCACACAACTTTAAATCAAATTATATAACTGATTTAAAATGATTTCATCTTCAAAGAAATGTGAAAATAAGCAGATCAAACAGAATCACCAGACATTGTTAACGTTCATAGTTTCACATAGCAGCCAATTTGGCATGTGAATCAATACTGGCAGAGTTTCAGCCTGTTTAAAGCAGTGCTGTTCATGGTGCTGAACCGTTTCAGCCTGAGAGTGGAATAGCTCTGTCCATGGTGCTGAACTTTGTGGTGAAACTCGCTGCATTTCTCCTGTTATTCGCTGCAGTCACACTCACACACACACACACACACACACACACACACACACACACACACACACACACACACACACACACACACACACACACACACACACACACACACGCACACACACGCACGCAATGTCATATTTTGTTGTTATTATAGGTATCCATTATATTTTGTTTATTTCACTGGGTAGATTATGTATTATTATTGTTATTGTTGTTGTTATTGTTTTTGATGTGTTGATGGCTCCATTGGAAATATAGGCCTATGTCCTAAGCTAAACAAGCAATCATTATTTATTTGCCCAGTCAACAGTGTAGTGTATTCATTGTTTTAACACTCTGTGGACATCCATCCATAGGCATCCGTCCGTCAGTGATGACGATGGATTGTGCCTGAGTTATATAGGCCATGCTATATTGATTAATTTATTATTTTGAATTACCTTTCGTTTTCTTCTTTGTAGGCCTACTAAACATGTTTGAATCTATCCTCATATATGAGTATAGCCTAAATTTTCTTATTGTTCTGTAATCTAACACGTGGTGTCGCTAGAGACCGTAGTAGACTGTAAATATTTGCAATTCTGTAAAAACTCCACCCTGCATGGTACGTCATCAGCCACATTCTCCGATGGGAGAAACATTCGCTGCTTTTGCACACTAAAGGATCGTATGTCGGGAAAGGCTCATTCATGACGGATGTATCAACATTTATTGAACAGCAAGGCTTACATGATTGTTTGGATTTGATTACTTTATTCGAACAGTAATGGGTGTTCAAGGACGACGGACATATAGCCCTACTTGGATTAAGATCATTCTATTGCTTTGTCTCTGTGACTGGTCTGCGGCTCAGCTATCTTACTCTATTTCTGAGGAGGTGAACAAAGGCACGGTGGTGGGAAATCTAGCTAAGGATTTGAACCTCAATGTGCAAGAATTGGAATCAAGAGATCTCCGAATTGTGTCGGAGTACAGTCAGAAATATTTTGATGTGAATTTACGCACGGGAAACCTCTTTGTCTATGAACGGATAGACAGAGAACAGGTTTGCCCGGACTCAATGAAATGCTCCCTGACAATCCAGGCGTTATTAAGCAATCCAATTAATTTACATCGCATCGAGGTAAATGTTTTAGATATAAACGATAATTCACCTGCTTTTATTGAGCCTTCTTATGCATTGAACATTTCTGAGTCATCCTTACCAGGTGAGCGACATCTTCTCCCAATAGCAGTTGATGCAGACATAGGCAGTAACTCAGTAAAGAGTTATAAGCTCAGCCAAAATGAATATTTCTCCTTGGATGTACAGAGTGGTGGAGAGAGCAGTGTTTCTGCTGAGTTAGTGATACAGAAAGCATTAGATCGGGAGAGACAATCTGTTGTTAAACTCACTTTGACCGCTGTAGACGGAGGAAAGCCTCCCAGATCAGGGACATTACAAATAGTCGTAAATGTAATCGATGTCAATGATAACATACCTACCTTCAGCCATTCACTGTATAAAGCTCGTGTAAATGAAAATGCCCCATTTGGGACAAAAGTGATACAACTAAATGCCTCAGATTTAGACGACGGGCTGAATGGGAAACTTATATATTCATTTATCAAACGAGGTAATATAGATCCTTTAGATATATTTGATATTAACTCAGACACAGGCGACATTGTAGTTAAAGGTGTATTGGACCATGAAAAAATGTCTGCATATGAGATTCGTGTGCAGGTTAAAGATCAAGGCTCTATTCCCCGAATTGCCCACAGTAAGTTATTGATTGAAGTCATTGACGCGAATGATAATTCTCCACAGATATCGGTGACTTCCCTCAGAAATCCAGTGAAAGAAAACGCAGAGATAGGAACCGTTATTGCTCTAGTCACTGTACGCGATAAAGATAGTGGGAAGAATGGCGCCAATACTTGTACAATTAGTGGCATAACACCATTTAAACTTGAATCAAATTATAAAAATGACTATTCTCTAGTAGTAGACGGACCGCTCGACCGGGAAAGGGCTTCGCAGTATAATGTCACCATCACAGCTGTTGACGAGGGCACCCCGCCTCTATCCAGCACCAGTTTCATTACGGTCCACATCTCTGATGTTAATGACAACCCACCACTGTTTTCAGATCCAGTGGTTAACGTTTACGTGAAAGAGAATAGTGACACAGGTGCAGTTATATATACAGTTAGCGCAGTGGATCCAGACACAAATGAAAACGCAAAATTGACATATTCTTTGTTAAATAGCTCTCCTCGAAATGTCCCAATATCATCTGTTGTAAACATTAACTCGGAAACCGGGGATATAGTCAGTCTCCAGTCATTCAACTATGAGGAGTTGAACACTTTTCAGTTTTTAGTTCAGGCTACAGACTCTGGCGTCCCCCCTCTTAGTAGCAATGCAACTGTTTGCGTTTTTGTGTTGGATGAGAATGACAACAGTCCTGGAATTCTAGTGCCCTATTCTGAACACGGCTCTGTTAACAGTGAGAACATTCCATATTATGCTGAAGCTGGATACTTTGTGGCCAAGATAAGAGCTGTAGACGCAGACTCTGGCTACAATGCGTTGCTTTCTTATCACATCACTGAGCCAAAGGGAAATAACCTCTTCCGAATTGGAACCAGCAGCGGAGAAATCAGGACTAAGAGGCGAATGAGTGACAATGACCTAAAAACGCATCCATTGGTGGTGTTGGTTTCTGATAATGGAGAACCATCCCTGTCAGCCACTGTGTCTATTGATGTAGTGGTGGTTGAAAATACAGGAGACATTCAGACACCATATAGACATACTCCAACAAAGGATGACAACTTTTCAGATTTAAACCTGTATTTACTAATTGCCATTGCGTCTGTGTCTGTGATATTTCTACTGAGCCTCATCAGTTTAATTGCTGTCAAATGTCACAGGACAGACGACAATTTCAGTAGGTATGGCCCGCCAATGATCACCACCCATCCTGACGGGAGCTGGTCTTACTCTAAATCTACTCAGCAGTATGACGTGTGTTTCAGCTCTGACACACTGAAGAGTGACGTAGTGGTTTTCCCTGCGCCCTATCCACCTGTAGATGCAGAACTGATCAGTATTAACAGTGAGGATACTTTTAGCCGGACTCAAACTTTACCAAACAAAGAGAAGGTAAGAGACGTTCATGGCTGAACGAAATATTAGACCTAATTATGACTTTATATTTGTTATGTTTCGTATAGTCTTTTTCGCTAGATGGTATTATGGATGGTGTCCTGTTTTGTTGTGTTCATGGAGTGATTTAATGCAATTCATTGTTCATTGTACACATAAACCCCTATAATGAGCACTGAGACATTTGATTTGGGCAAAGTGTGACTGCAAATTAGAAATCATGCATTCAATCTGGTTTTGCCATTTAATGGCCTAAAATATGTCCTTTAGTATACAACTAATGCAATTTATACAATGTATATACAATTATTTCATATTCAAAAACATGTGAAAAGGAGCAAATTAAACAGACATTGTTAATGTTGCTATTTAACACCCAATTTGTATTGTGAAACATATCAATAATCAATAATCAATAGGCCTACGGCTTTTGTTCAATCAATCTATTTTGTCCATATCATCGGACATAATGTGTGTTAATGTGCACTTATGTTAACAAGGCATTATTTTCGATATTATAATAACACAACCATATATTTACATGTAAATATAATAGATCACAGGAAATCAAACAAGCAGTATAGGCTACTTATATATCGGTTGGCAGAGTTTCTGTATTAAGGCAGCTCTGTCCATGGTGCTGAATAGTTACACCCTGCTGAACTGTGTTATAGCACTATCCTGGTGCTGTGTGTGTGTGTGTGTGTGTGTGTGTGTGTGTGTGTGTGTGTGTGTGTGTGTGTGTGTGTGTGTGTGTGTGTGTGTGTGTGTGTGTGTGTGTGTGTGTGTGTGTGTGTGTGTGTGTGTGTGCGCGCGCGCGCAGATTTATTTATTATTTATTGTTGTTTGGCATAGTAAGCTATAGTATTTTTGGCTATAAGTTTTGGCTATTATTCAGATTGGTCTATTGAGAACCGTATGATGTCGCTGGAGACCACAAAACGAGTGCAATCTAAAACTCCTCCCTGAAAAAGACGTCATAGGCATGAGCGTGATAATAGACACACTCTGCTGCTGATGCTTCTGTGAAAATGGTTGGACATACTGGATGTATTTCTCTATGGGACCTGTCAATTTGTGGATTTAAATGATTGTTTACAATTACGCATTTTTGTTCGGATGATGATGGGGTTTCGAGAGCAACATGGATATGCCTGGATCCAAATCGCTGCTTTGTTTTGTCTTTGTGACTGGTCTGCGGCTCAAATATCTTATTCCATTTCTGAGGAGGTGAACAAAGGCACGGTAGTGGGGAATCTCGCTAAGGATTTAAATCTCAATGTTCAGGAACTGGAGTCACGGGATCTCCGAATTGTTTCGGGGTACAGTAAGAAATACTTTGATGTAAATTTGCGGACAGGAAACCTCTTTGTTAACGAGAGGATAGACAGAGACGAGCTTTGTCCCAGCAGCATTAAATGTTCTCTCAAAATACAGGCGGTATTAAGCAATCCAATGAGTGTAAATCGCATTGAGGTGAATATTTTGGATATTAACGATAACTCCCCTGCGTTCATTGAGCATTCTTATGTGTTAAATATTTCTGAATCGCTATCACCAGGAGAGCGATATTTACTTCCAATAGCAGTCGACACAGACACAGGCAGCAACTCGGTAAAGAGTTACAAGCTGAGTCCCAATGAACATTTCTCCCTTGACATACAGAGTGGTGGAGACCACACTATGTCTGAGTTAGTTTTGCAAAAATCTTTAGACCGAGAAAAACAGCCTACCATTAACCTAATTATGACCGCTGTAGATGGAGGTAAACCTCCAAGATCAGGAACATTGCAGCTGACAGTAAACGTTCTAGATGCAAACGATAATGCGCCGAATTTCAGTAAACCGCTATATAAAGTACGTGTCAGTGAAAATGCTGCTGCAGGGACAGTGGTAATGAAGCTAAATGCGACAGATTTAGACGAAGGTATGAATAGTAAGCTCGTCTATTCCTTCATCAAACGTGGGAACAACGATCCATCTAATATATTTGGTCTGAACTCAGAAACTGGAGAAATTACTGTTACGGGTAGTTTAGATTACGAGGAAACGCCTGCTTATGATGTTAGGGTGCAGGCAATGGACCATGGCCAATCACCTCGTAGTACTCATGCTAAACTACTCATAGAAGTTATTGATATAAACGACAATGCACCCGAAATATCAGTGACGTCACTCATGACCCCAGTGAAAGAAGATGCTGAGTTGGGAACAATTGTAGCCTTGGTCACAGTGAGCGATGCAGACGGAGGGAAAAACGGTCTCACCAGTTGTAAAATTATTGGCCAAGTTCCCTTTAGACTAACGTTAAACTACAAAAACGATTATTCATTAGTAGTAGATGGACCACTGGACAGAGAGAGTGTCTCCGAGTATAATGTCACCATCATAGCTACTGATGAAGGGTCCCCGTCGCTCTCCACCACAAGCGTTATTTCTGTAAACATAGCAGATGTGAACGACAACGCGCCTCGATTTTCAGATCCTGTGATTAATGCTTATGTGAAAGAAAACAGTCCTATCGGTACTGTCATTTACACAGTAAATGCATTTGATCCTGATTCAGGTGCGAACGCGGTTTTGTTTTATACATTGCAAGAGAGTTACCAAATAAATATTCCGATTTCATCAGTTGTAAACATTAACTCTGTGAGTGGAGAAATAGCCAGTCTCCAGTCTTTCAACTACGAAGAAGTGAAAACATTCCAATTTTATGTTCTGGCAACTGATTCTGGTGTTCCTCCGCTAAGTAGCAACGTGACTGTGAATGTTTTTATCCTGGATGAGAATGACAACAGCCCAGGGATTCTTGTGCCCTATTCTGAACATGGCTCTGTTAACAGTGAGAACATTCCTTACTCTGCTGAAGCTGGATACTTTGTTGCCAAGATCAGAGCTGTAGACGCAGACTGTGGTTATAATGCATTGCTTTCTTTTCACATCACTGAGCCAAAGGGAAACAACCTCTTTCGAATTGGAACCAGCACCGGGGAAATCAGGACTAAGAGGCGAATGAGTGACAATGACCTTAAAACTCACCCGTTAGTCGTGTTGGTTTCTGATAACGGTGACCCCTCCCTGTCAGCTACTGTGTCTATTGATGTAGTGGTGGGTGAAAATACAGGAGACATTCAGACACCGTACCGACATATTCCAACAAAGGACGACAACTTTTCAGATTTAAACCTGTATTTACTGATCGCCATTGCGTCTGTGTCTGTGATTTTTCTACTGAGTCTCATCAGTTTAATAGCTGTGAAATGTCACAGGACAGACGACAATTTCAGTAGGTATGGCGCCCCAATGATCACCACCCATCCTGACGGGAGCTGGTCTTACTCTAAATCTACTCAGCAGTATGACGTGTGTTTCAGCTCAGACACACTGAAGAGTGACGTAGTGGTTTTCCCTGCGCCCTATCCACCTGTAGATGCAGAACTGATCAGTATTAACAGTGAGGATACTTTTAACCGGACTCAAACGTTGCCCAACAAAGATAAGGTAAGAGACGTGGCTGAAGAAAATTAGGCATAATAACTTATTTTGTGTTCATGCAGTAATGTGATTTAATAAATTTCACATGAACCCCTAGTTAAAGAAGCAATGAGATATTTGATTTGGGCAAAGTGTGACTGCAAATTAGAACCCATACGTTTATCTGGTTTTGTTATGTCATTTTAGTATCACACAACTTTAAATCAAATTATATAACTGATTTAAAATGATTTAATCTTCAAAGAAATGTGAAAATAAGCAGATCAAACAGAATCACCAGACATTGTTAACGTTCATAGTCTCACATAGCAGCCAATTTGGCATGTGAATCAATACTGGGCTGGCAGAGTTTCAGCCTGTTTAAGGCAGTGCTGTTCATGGTGCTGAACCGTTTCAGCCTGAGAGTGGAATAGCTCTGTCCATGGTGCTGAACTTTGTGGTGAAACTCGCTGCATTTCTCCTGTTATTCGCTGCAATGACACACACACACACACACACACACACACACACACACACACACACACACACACACACACACACACACAGAGAGACAGACAGACAGACAGACACACACACACACACACACACACACGCACGCGCGCACGCAATGTCATATTTTGTTGTTATTATATTTTGTTGTTATTATAAGGTATCCATTATATATATATTTTTTCACTGGGTAGATTATGTGCAGATGGATGCAGTTTGTTTATGTATTATTATTGTTATTGTTGTTGTTATTGTTTTTGATGTGTTGATGGCTCCATTGGAAATATAGGCCTATGTCCTAAGCTAAACAAGCAATCATTATTTATTTGCCCAGTCAACAGTGTAGTGTATTCATTGTTTTAACACTCTGTGGACATCCATCCATAGGCATCCGTCCGTCAGTGATGACGATGGATTGCGCCTGAGTTATATAGGCCATGCTATATTGATTCATTTATTTGAATTACCTTTCGTTTTCTTCTTTGTAGGCCTACTAAACATGTTTGAATCTATCTATCATATATGAGTAGCCTAAATTGTCTTATTGTTCTGTAATCTAACACGTGGTGTCGCTAGAGACCGTAGTAGACTGTAAATATTTGCAATTCTGTAAAAACTCCACCCTGCATGGTACGTCATCAGCCACATTCTCCGATGGGAGAAACATTCGCTGCTTTTGCACACTAAAGGATCGTATGTCGGGAAAGGCTCATTCATGACGGATGTATCAACATTTATTGAACAGCAAGGCTTACATGATTGTTTGGATTTGATTACTTTATTCGAACAGTAATGGGTGTTCAAGGACCACGGACATATAGCCCTACTTGGATTAAGATCATTCTATTGCTTTGTCTCTGTGACTGTTCTGCGGCTCAGCTATCTTACTCTATTTCTGAGGAGGTGAACAAAGGCACGGTGGTGGGAAATCTAGCTAAGGATTTAAACCTCAATGTGCAAGACCTGGAATCAAGAGATCTCCGAATTGTGTCGGGCTACAGACAGAAATATTTTGATGTGAATTTACGCACGGGAAACCTCTTTGTTTATGAACGGATAGACAGGGAACGGCTTTGCCCAGTCTCGTTGAAATGCTCCCTGAACATCCAGGCGTTATTAAGTAATCCAATAAATTTACACCGCATCGAGGTAAATGTTTTAGATATAAATGATAACGCGCCTGCTTTCATTGAACCGTCTTATAATTTAAACCTTTCCGAGTCATCCTTACCAGGTGTGCGACATCTTCTACCAATAGCAGTTGATGCAGACATAGGCAGTAACTCAGTAAAGAGTTATAAGCTCAGCCAAAATGAATATTTTTCCCTGGATGTACAGAGTGGTGGAGAGAGCAGTGTTTCTGCCGAGTTAGTGATACAGAAAGCATTAGATCGGGAGAGACAGTCTGTTATTAAACTCACTTTAACCGCTGTAGACGGAGGGAAGCCTCCCAGATCAGGGACATTGCAAATAGTTGTAAATGTAATTGATGCAAATGATAACATACCTACCTTCAGCAATTCATTGTATAAAGCTCGTGTGAAGGAAAATGCTCCATTTGGGACTAAAGTAATCCAACTAAATGCCTCAGATTTAGACGATGGGATAAACGGGAAACTCACATATTCATTTATTAAACGCGGTAATATAGATCCTTTAGATATATTTGATATTAAGTCAGACACAGGAGAAATTGTCGTTAAAGGTGTGTTGGACCATGAAACAATGCCTGCATACGAGATTCGTGTCCAGGTTAAAGATCAAGGCTTGGTTCCCCAAATTGCCCACAGTAAGTTATTGATCGAAGTAATTGACGTAAATGATAATTCTCCAGAGATATCGGTGACTTCCCTCAGAAATCCAGTGAAAGAAAACGCCGAGATAGGAACCGTCATTGCTCTGGTCACTGTAAGCGATAAAGATAGTGGGAAGAATGGCGTCAATACTTGTAAAATTAGCGGCATAACACCGTTTAAACTTGAATCAAACTATAAAAATGATTATTCTCTAGTAGTAGACGGACCGCTCGACAGGGAAAGGGCCTCACAGTATAATGTCACCATCACAGCTGCCGACGAGGGGACCCCGCCTCTATCCAGCACCAGTGTCATTACGGTCCACATCTCTGATGTTAATGACAACCCACCACTGTTTTCAGATCCAGTGGTTAATGTTTACGTGAAGGAGAATAGTGACACAGGCGCAGTTATATATACAGTTAGCGCAGTGGATCCAGACACAAATGAAAACGCAAAATTGACATATTCTTTGTTAAATAGCTCTCCTCGAAATGTCCCAATATCATCTGTTGTAAACATTAACTCGGAAACCGGAGATATAGTCAGTCTCCAGTCATTCAACTATGAGGATTTGAACACTTTTCAGTTTTTAGTTCAGGCTACAGACTCTGGTGTCCCCCCTCTTAGTAGCAATGCAACTGTTTGCGTTTTTGTGTTGGATGAGAATGACAACAGTCCTGGAATTCTAGTGCCCTATTCCGAACACGGCTCTGTTAACAGTGAGAACATTCCATATTCTGCTGAAGCTGGATACTTTGTGGCCAAGGTCAGAGCTGTAGATGCAGACTCTGGCTATAACGCGTTGCTTTCTTATCACATCAGTGAGCCAAAGGGAAATAACCTCTTTCGAATTGGAACCAGCAGCGGAGAAATCAGGACTAAGAGGCGAATGAGTGACAATGACTTGAAAACGCATCCATTGGTGGTGTCGGTTTCTGATAATGGAGAACCATCCCTGTCAGCCACTGTGTCTATTGATGTAGTGGTGGTTGAAATTACAGGAGACATTCAGACACCATATAGACATTCTCCAACAAAGGATGATAACTTTTCTGATTTAAATCTGTATTTACTGATCGCAATTGCGTCTGTGTCTGTGATCTTTCTACTGAGCCTCATCAGTTTAATAGCTGTGAAATGCCACAGGACAGATGACAATTTCAGTAGATATGGCGCCCCAATGATCACCACCCATCCTGACGGGAGCTGGTCTTACTCTAAATCTACTCAGCAGTATGACGTGTGTTTCAGTTCAGACACAATGAAGAGTGACGTAATGGTTTTCCCTGCGCCCTATCCACCTGTAGATGCAGAACTGATCAGTATTAACAGTGAGGACACATGTAACCGGACACAAACTTTACCCAACAAAGAGAAGGTAAGAACCGTAAGATGATAGGCTAAATCAATGTGCTGCTCTCAAACTGCAGCTTTTAAAATTGGTCAAAGTTATTGGAACCCTGAGACATTTGATTTTGTATCATTGTATCATTCTAATAACAGGATGTGTGTGTGTGTGTGTGTGTGTGTGTGTGTGTGTGTGTGTGTGTGTGTGTGTGTGTGTGTGTGTGTGTGTGTGTGTGTGTGTGTGTGTAGTTATTTTACAATATGCATTTATTGCATTTAAAAGTAATCGGTTATAGGGAATCATTAACAAGCAGGCTACTTGTGTGTGTGTGTGTGTGTGTGTGTGTGTGTGTGTGTGTGTGTGTGTGTGTGTGCGTGTCAGAGAGAGATTCGTTTTATATTAATTTTAAATTATTTATTTTGTTATTGTATTATTACTTGCGCAAGCCGAGCGCGCAAGTAGGCCTACTAATTTCGGCCAGGACGATATTCGATGCGTATGCACCGTCCCAGCAAATGACGTAATGACTACTTGTAAAACATATCGTCATTACGTCACCATCAAAAACCAATTACACTCTGGCATTGGGTCCTTTAATCCACATCTTTATTACGTCATCATTGAGAGCTATAGTTATACCCTGACGTCATATGCTGGGACGGTGCATCCGCATCAAAAGTGTCGCTAAGTAACCAAAGTATACCGCTAATCAACTTACAAATTACATAATATTTATGATTTATAATATGATTTATATTTCTTTGAGAAACTAAAAAGGGATCCAGAATAATTCTAAATCGATAAAACTGTATTTCTTTTATAGATAGAAACTTGTACCATACTTCATCATAATACTACTTTTTTACAAAGCGTCGCAAATAGCTAAACCTAATAATTCAACATTTCAAACGTTCCTTGCAGAGAAGCTGAGATTTGACAGTTTGTAGCGGTCGACAGTAGGCTACTTTGCGCGCTCTGCTTGCGCATGGCCTACTAGTGTGCAACAAGCAAGTAGGCACTCGACAGAGTGCAGTTCTAGTTATAATTCGTTTTATCCATTGTACTTGTTTTATTTCACGGGTTAGATTATATTGTAGATACAGTGTGTTTTGCTTTTTTTTCAAATGAATGTCTATTGAGAACCGTGTGGCGTCGCTGGAGACCACAAAACGAGTGCAATCTAAAACTCCTCCCTGAAAATGTCGTCATAGGCATGAGCTTGATAACAGACACACTTCGAGAAAAGGGTTGGACATTTTACGGGATGTATTTCTCTATCGGACCAGTCAACTATACTTCAGAAATTAAATGATTATTTGCGATTGTGGCTTTTTGTTCGGATGATGAAGGGTTTTCGAGAACAAAATGGATATGTCTGGAGTCAAATCGCTGCTTTGTTTTGTCTTTTTGACTGGTCTGCGGCTCAAATATCCTATTCCATTTCTGAGGAGGTGAACAAAGGCACAGTAGTGGGGAATATCGCTAAGGATTTAAATCTCAATGTGCAGGAACTGGAGTCACGGGATCTCCGAATTGTTTCGGCGTACAGTAAGAGATACTTTGATGTGAATTTGCGGACAGGAAACCTCTTTGTTAACGAAAGGATAGACAGAGACGAGCTTTGCCCGAACATAATTAAATGCTCTCTGAAAATACAGGCAGTATTAAGCAATCCAATGAATGTAAATCGCATTGAGGTTAATATTTTGGACATAAATGATAACTCCCCTGCGTTCATTGAGCAGTCTTATGTGTTAAATATTTCTGAATCGCTATCACCAGGAGAGCGATATTTACTTCCAATAGCAGTCGACACAGACACAGGCAGCAACTCGGTAAAGAGCTACAAGCTGAGTCCAAATGAATATTTCTCCCTTGACGTGCAGAGCGGTGGAGACCACAGTGTGTCTGCCGATTTAGTGTTGCAGAAATCTTTAGACAGAGAAAAACAGCCTATTATTAACCTTATTCTGACTGCTGTAGATGGAGGTAAACCTCCAAGATCAGGGACATTAAAGATAATAGTGAATGTAATGGATGTTAATGATAATCCTCCTACATTCAGCAAACCACTATATAAAGTGCGTGTCAGTGAAAATGCTGCTACAGGGACAGTGGTAATAAAGCTAAATGCGACAGATTTAGACGAAGGTATGAACAGTAAAATCGTCTATTCATTGATCAAACGTGGGAACAACGATCCATCAGATATATTTTTTATGAACTCAGAAACTGGAGAAATTACTGTTAAGGGTAGTTTAGATTATGAAAACACACCTGCTTATGATGTTAGGGTTCAGGCAATGGACCAAGCCAGTTTGCCTCGTAGTTCACATGCTAAACTCCTAATAGAGATTATAGATATCAACGATAATGCGCCTGAAATATCAGTGACGTCACTCATGACCCCCGTGAAAGAAGATGCTGAGCTGAGAACAATAGTCGCTCTGGTCACAGTGAGCGATGCAGACGGAGGGAACAACGGTCTCACCAGTTGTAAACTTATGGGACAAGTTCCCTTTAAACTAGCATTAAACTACAAAAATGATTATTCATTAGTAGTAGATGGACCGCTGGACAGAGAGAGTGTCTCCGAGTATAATGTCACCATCATAGCTACTGATGAAGGGTCTCCGTCGCTCTCCACCACAAGCTTTATTACTGTAAACATAGCAGATGTGAACGACAATCCGCCTCGATTTTCAGATCCTGTGATTAATGCTTATGTGAAAGAAAACAGTCCTATTGGTATTGTCATTTGCACAGTAAATGCATTTGATCCTGATTCAGAGGGAAACGCAATTTTGTTCTACACATTGCAAGAGAGTTACCCAAGAAATGTCCCGATTTCATCTGTTGTAAACATTAACTCTGCGAGTGGAGACATAGTCAGTCTCCAGTCTTTCAACTACGAAGAAGTGAAAACATTTCAATTTTATGTTCTGGCAACTGATTCTGGTGTTCCTCCGCTAAGTAGCAACGTGACTGTGAATGTTTTTATCCTGGATGAGAATGACAACAGCCCAGGGATTCTTGCGCCCTATTCTGAACATGGCTCAGTTAATAGTGAGAACATTCCGTATTCTGCTGAAGCTGGATACTTTGTGGCAAAGATCAGAGCTGTAGATGCAGACTCTGGTTACAATGCACTGCTCTCTTATCACATCACTGAGCCAAAGGGAACTAACCTCTTTAGAATTGGAACCAGCAGCGGAGAAATCAGGACTAAGAGGCGAATGAGTGACAATGACATGAAAACTCATCCATTGGTGGTGTTAGTGTCTGATAACGGAGAATCATCCCTCTCAGCGACTGTGTCTATTGATGTAGTGGTGGTTGAAAATGCAGGAGACATTCAGACACCATACCGACATATTCCAACAAAGGATGATAACTTTTCTGATTTAAATCTGTATTTACTGATCGCCATTGCGTCTGTGTCTGTGATCTTTCTACTGAGTCTCATCAGTTTAATTGCTGTCAAATGTCACAGGACAGACGACGATTTCAGTCGGTATGGCGCCCCAATGATCACCACCCATCCTGACGGGAGCTGGTCTTACTCTAAATCTACTCAGCAGTATGACGTGTGTTTCAGTTCAGACACACTGAAGAGTGACGTAGTGGTTTTCCCTGCGCCCTATCCACCTGTAGATGCAGAACTGATCAGTATTAACAGTGAGGATACTTTTAGCCGGACACAAACTTTACCCAACAAAGATAAGGTAAGAGACGTGGCTGAAACTGAAAATAAACTTATTTTGTGTTCATGCGCAGTGATGTGATTTAATTCATTTTTACACATAAACCCCTAAGTTATAAAGGAGCAATGAGACATTGTATTTGGGCAATGTGTGACTTTTATCTGCATTTATCTGGTTTTTGCATTAACGTAATGTCAAATTTTACAACTGAATTGATTTACATGTAAATGTAATAGGTTAAAGGAAGTCAAACAAGCAGGCTACTTATTTGTCAGTTTTATTATCTCTTCTTTCTTTTACTCTGGCAGCTCTGTCCATGGTGCTGAACAGTTTCAGCCTGCTGTATAGCTCTGTCCATGGTGCTGAACAGTTTCAGCCTGCTGTATAGCTCTGTCCATGGTGCTGAACAGTTTCAGCCTGCTGTATAGCTCTGTCCATGGTACTGAACAGTTTCAGCCTGCTGTATAGCTCTGTCCATGGTTCTGAACAGTTTCAGCCTGCTGTATAGCTCTGTCCATGGTGCTGAACAGTTTCAGCCTGCTGTATAGCTCTGTCCATGGTGCTGAACAGTTTCAGCCTGCTGTATAGCTCTGTCCATGGGGCTGAACTTTGTGGTGAAATTCGCTGAGAGACACACACACACACACACACACACACACACACACACACACACACACACACACACACACACACACACGCATGCATGCATGCATGCATGCATGCACACACACATGCACTTGTTACGTTTTCTTGCTATTATATTTGTTTGGGTAGATTATATGCAGAAGGATTCAGTTATTTATGTATTATGTGGCAGCTCGACAGAGTGCATTTCTAGTAATTATTGTTATTGTTGTTTGGCATAGTATTTGGACATATAGGCGTTATATAGGCCTACATGCCTATGTTATATTGATTAATTTATTTGAAATAACCTTCGTTTTTTTCTTTGTAAGCTATAGGCCTACTAAACATGTTTGAATGTATTCTCCTAATGAGTAGCCTTAAACTATAACACGTGGTGTCGCTAGAGACCGTAGACTGTAAATATTTGCCATTCTGTAAAAACTCCACCCTGCATGGTACGTCATCAGCCAAATTCTCCGATGGGAGAAACATTCGCTGCTTTTGCACACTAAAGAATCGTATATGTCGGGAAAGGCTCATTTGATTCATGACGGATGTATCAACATTTCTTGGAACAAAAGGCTTACATGATTGTTTGGATTAAATTATTGTATTCGAACAGAAATGGGTGTTCAAGGACCACGGACAAGCCCTACTTGGATTAAAATCATTCTATTACTTTGTCTCTGTGACTGGTCTGCGGCTCAGCTATCTTACTCTATTTCTGAGGAGGTGAACAAAGGCACGGTGGTGGGAAATCTAGCTAAGGATTTGAACCTCAATGTGCAAGAATTGGAATCAAGAGATCTCCGAATTGTGTCGGGCTACAGCCAGAAATATTTTGATGTGAATTTACGCACGGGAAACCTCTTTGTTTATGAACGGATAGACAGAGAAGCGCTTTGCCCGGACTCAGTGAAATGCTCCCTGAAAATCCAGGCGCTTTTAAGCAATCCAATAAATTTACACCGCGTCGAGGTCAATGTTTTAGATATAAACGATAACGTGCCTGCTTTCATCGAGGTGTCTTATAATTTTAACATTTCCGAGTCATCGTTACCAGGTGAGCGATATTTACTTCCAATAGCAGTTGATGCAGACATAGGCAGTAACTCAGTAAAGAGTTATAAGCTCAGCCAAAATGAATATTTTTCCCTGGATGTACAGAGTGGTGGAGAGAGCAGTGTTTCTGCCGAGTTAGTGATACAGAAAGCATTAGATCGGGAGAGACAGTCTGTTATTAAACTCACTTTGACCGCTGTAGACGGAGGGAAGCCTCCCAGATCAGGGACATTGCAAATAGTGGTAAATGTAATCGATGTCAATGATAACACACCCACCTTCAGCCATTCATTGTACAAAGCTAGTGTGAATGAAAATGCCCCGTTTGGGACAAAAGTGATCAAATTAAATGCCTCAGATTTAGATGACGGGCTAAACAGAAAACTAATATATTCATTTATCAAACGTGGAAACATAGATCCTTCAGATGTATTTGATATTAACTCGGACACAGGAGAAATTGTAGTTAAAGGTGTGTTAGACCATGAAAAAATACCTGCATATGAGATCCGTGTTCAGGTTAAAGATAAAGGATATATTCCCCGAATTGCCCACAGTAAGTTATTGATCGAAGTAATTGACGTAAATGATAATTCCCCAGAGATATCAGTTACTTCCCTCAGAAATCCAGTGAAAGAAAACGCAGACATAGGAACTGTTATTGCTCTGGTCACTGTAAGCGATAAAGATAGTGGTAAGAATGGCGTCAATACTTGTAAAATCAGCGGTGCAACACCGTTTAAACTTGAATCAAACTATAAAAATGATTATTCTCTAGTAGTAAACGGGCCTCTCGACAGGGAAAGGGTTTCACAGTATAATGTCACCATCACAGCTGCTGACGAGGGGACCCCGCCTCTATCCAGCACCAGTGTCATTACGGTCCACATTTCTGATGTTAATGACAACCCACCACTGTTTTCAGATCCAGTGGTTAACGTTTACGTGAAAGAGAATAGTGACACAGGTGCAGTTATATATACAGTTAGCGCAGTGGATCCAGACACAAATGAAAACTCAAAATTGACGTATTCTTTGTTAAATAGCTCTCCTCGAAATGTCCCAATATCATCTGTTGTAAACATTAACTCGGAAACCGGGGATATAGTCAGTCTCCAGTCATTCAACTATGAGGATTTGAACACTTTTCAGTTTTTAGTTCAGGCTACAGACTCTGGCGTCCCCCCTCTTAGTAGCAATGCAACTGTTTGCGTTTTTGTGTTGGATGAGAATGACAACAGTCCTGGAATTCTAGTGCCCTATTCCGAACACGGCTCTGTTAACAGTGAGAACATTCCGTATTCTGCTGAAGCTGGATACTTTGTGGCCAAGGTCAGAGCTGTAGACGCAGACTCTGGCTACAACGCGTTGCTTTCTTATCACATCAGTGAGCCAAAGGGAAATAACCTCTTTCGAATTGGAACCAGCAGCGGAGAAATCAGGACTAAGAGGCGAATGAGTGACAATGACCTGAAAACTCACCCATTGGTGGTGTTGGTTTCTGATAATGGAGAACCATCCCTGTCAGCCACTGTGTCTATTGATGTAGTGGTGGTTGAAAATACAGGAGACATTCAGACACCCTATAGACATATTCCAACAAAGGAAGATAACTTTACTGATTTAAACCTGTATTTACTGATCGCCATTGCGTCTGTGTCTGTGATATTTCTACTGAGCCTCATCAGTTTAATTGCTGTCAAATGTCACAGGACAGAAGACGATTTCAGTCGGTATGGCCCTCCAATGATCACCACCCATCCTGACGGCAGCTGGTCTTACTCTAAATCTACTCAGCAGTATGACGTGTGTTTCAGCTCTGACACACTGAAGAGTGACGTAGTGGTTTTCCCTGCGCCCTATCCACCTGTAGATGCAGAACTGATCAGTATAAACAGTGAGGATACTTTTAACCGGACTCAAACTTTACCCAATAAAGATAAGGTAAGAGACGGAGCCGCACGTGAAAATTGGGCCTAATAATAACTTTCATTTTCTTATAGGTAGGCCTATTCTTTATGATTATCTCCATATAGGATATCACATTTTAGTACTTTGGTATGAAACTGCGCCTTTTATGACATGTATTAATTTACCTAACATGATTTTATATGTTTAAAATAATCTGAAAAAGAGATTATAAAACAGACTTGCGGATTTACTGTTAAAGTTACACGTGTAACAGCAGCCCATTTGTCCATGTATAGATGAATAATCAACACTATATGGCTTTTGTTCAATCAATATTTTGTTGTTGTTGTTGTAGGCTACTGAAGTCAACACTGCATGATTTCCCATATAATTACAAAGTAGTATACAATAATACATTTAGGTTAAAGGAATAGTCAAGCAAGCAGGCTATATATCACATTGACAGAGTTTCTGTCCATGGTGCTGAAGTGTTGCAGTCTGCTGTAGTGTGGAACAGCTCTGTCCATGGTGCTGAACTCAACTTAGCATTGTCTGGTTCCCTCCGTGGTGAAACTCGCTGCAGCTTCTTACTTTCTTCGGTGATCGATGTATTTAATGATTTATTGATTTGTCTATTTGTTAATCATTGATGTATGTTTTATTAGGTATCCATTATAGTTGTTGCGAATGCAGTGAGCACTAACTATGAGACCTAGCAGATCATGTCTGTCTGTCTGTCTGTCTGTCTGTCTGTCTGTCTGTCTGTCTGTCTGTCTGTCTGTCTTTCACGGGTACCGTAGATGTATAGGCTATTGTACAGTTTATTTGCTTATGTATTTTTTAGGCGATTATTGTTATTGTTATTGTTATTTTCATTTGGCATAGTATTTCAAAAAGGTTTAGCTATTATTCAAATTGATAGGTCTATTGAGAACCTTGTGGTGTCGCTGGAGACCACAACACGACTGTAGTGCAGCTGACAATATCCAAAACTCCTCCCTGAAAACAACGTCATAGGCATGAGCTTGATAACAGACACACTCGAATGCTGATGCTTCTGTGAACAGGGTTGGACATTTTACGGGATGTATTTCTCTATGGGGCCTTTCAACTGCTTTGGAACTAAATGATTGTTTGCTATTGGTTCGAATGATGATGATGATGATGGGGTTTCGAGAACAAAATGGATATGTCTGGATTCAAATCGCTGCTTTGTTTTGTCTTTGCGACTGGTCTGCGGCTCAAATATCCTATTCCATTTCTGAGGAGGTGAACAAAGGCACAGTAGTGGGGAATCTCGCTAAGGATTTAAATCTCAATGTGCAGGAACTGGAGTCACGGGATCTCCGAATCGTGTCGGAGTACAGTAAGAAATACTTTGATGTGAATTTGCGGACAGGAAACCTCTTTGTTAACGAGAGAGTAGACAGAGACGAGCTTTGTCCGAACACCATTAAGTGTTCTCTGAAAATGCAGGCAGTATTAAGCAATCCAATGAATGTAAATCGCATTGAGGTGAATATCTTGGACATAAATGATAACTCCCCTGCTTTCATTGAGCAGTCTTACGTATTAAATATTCATGAATCGCTATCACCAGGAGAGCGATATCTACTTCCAATAGCAGTTGATACAGACACAGGCAGCAACTCGGTAAAAAGCTACAAACTGAGTCCCAATGAGCATTTCTCCCTTGACGTGCAGAGCGGTGGAGACCACAGTGTGTCCGCTGAGTTAGTGCTGCAGAAATCTTTAGACCGAGAAAAACAACCTATCATTAACCTCATTCTGACCGCTGTAGATGGAGGTAAACCTCCAAGATCAGGGACATTACAGCTGATGGTACATATTATAGATGCCAATGATAATGCACCGACCTTCAGCAAATCGCTATATAAAGTGCGTGTCAGTGAAAATGCTGCTCCCGGAACAGTGGTAATAAAGCTAAATGCAACCGATTTAGACGAGGGTATGAACAGTAAGCTCGTCTACTCATTGATCAAACGTGGCAACGTCGATCCATCAGATGTATTTGACATAAACTCAGAAACTGGTGCAATTACTGTCAAAAGTAGTTTAGATTATGAAGACACACCTGCTTATGAAGTTAGGGTTCAGGCAACCGACAAAGGCCATCCGCCTCGAAGTGCAAACGCTAAATTATTAATAGAAATTACAGATGCCAATGATAATTCGCCAAAGATATCTGTGACGTCACTCATGACCCCCGTGAAGGAAGACGCAGGTTTGGGAACAATTGTGGCCTTGGTTGCTGTGAGCGACTCAGATGGAGGAATGAATGGGCAGACCAGTTGTAAACTTGTTGGGCCTACTCCTTTTAAGCTCACGTTAAATTACAAAAATGATTATTCATTGGTAGTAGATGGACCGCTGGACAGAGAGAGTGTATCTGAGTATAATGTCACCATCATAGCTACTGATGAAGGGTCTCCGTCGCTCTCCACCACAAGCGTTATTACTGTACATGTAGCAGATGTTAATGACAACCCGCCTCGATTTTCAGAGCCTGTGATTAATGCTTATGTGAAAGAAAACAGTCCTATCGGTACTGTTATCTGCACAGTGAGTGCATTTGATCCTGATTCAGATGGAAACGCTATTTTGTTGTATACATTGCAAGAGAGTTACTCAAGAAATATTCCCATTTCATCAGTGGTAAACATTAACTCTGCGAGTGGAGAAATAGTCAGTCTCCAGTCGTTCAACTACGAAGAAGTGAACACATTTAC
Organism: Protomyctophum bolini; assembly: GCF_963924005.1. Lineage (NCBI taxonomy): Eukaryota > Metazoa > Chordata > Actinopteri > Myctophiformes > Myctophidae > Protomyctophum > Protomyctophum bolini. Next base: position 17,406,918 of record NC_137871.1, on the reverse strand, counting down.
ATTTTATGTTCTGGCAACTGATTCTGGTGTTCCTCCACTAAGTAGCAACGTGACTGTGAATGTTTGTATCCTGGATGAGAATGACAACAGCCCAGGGATCCTCGCACCCTATTCTGAACACGGCTCTGTTAACAGTGAGAACATTCCTTATTCTGCTGAAGCTGGATACTTTGTGGCCAAGGTCAGAGCTGTAGATGCAGACTCTGGCTATAATGCACTGCTTTCTTATCACATCACTGAGCCAAAGGGAAACAACCTCTTTCGAATTGGAACCAGCAGCGGAGAAATCAGGACTAAGAGGCGAATGGGTGACAATGACCTGAAAACTCACCCGTTAGTGGTGTTGGTTTCTGATAACGGAGAACCCTCCCTGTCAGCTACTGTGTCTATTGATGTAGTGGTGGTTGAAAATACAGGAGAAATTCAGACTTCATTTAGACACCTGCCAATGAAGGAGGAGAGCTTCTCTGATTTAAACCTTTATTTACTGATCGCCATTACATCAGTGTCTGTGATCTTTCTACTGAGCCTCATCAGTTTAATAGCTGTCAAATGCCACAAGACAGACAGCGATTTCAGCAGGTACGGCGCCCCAATGATCACCACCCATCCTGACGGGAGCTGGTCTTACTCTAAATCTACTCAGCAGTATGACGTGTGTTTCAGCTCTGACACACTGAAGAGTGACGTAGTGGTTTTCCCTGCCCCTTATCCACCTGTAGATGCAGAACTCATTAGTATTACTGATGGGGACACTTATAGCCGGACCCAGACTTTACCAAACAAAGAAAAGGTAAGCCACTGAAAAAACGTATAATATTCTTAATCATCATAATCATGGCTAACAATAAATATATTATTATGTAGGTCTATTTAATTTACAAAGAATCTATTATTATTATTAGCCTTATTATTATTAATATTAATTTATTTTCGAGGATGCATGGCTTTTAGGCAGCAGTTAAATGAGACGTGTCGTGAAACGTCATGTGGCCGATGTGGGCGCCACTCACTTTACACGAGTGTGATTTGTGTCCCTGTAACTTTACACCAAGTGCCCCACAAAGTTCTATTTGATCAATTATTTATCCGCTGTATCATAACTTAAGCAAGCTGATTCATTCAGGGCATGATGCTTTTGAGAAAATGCATTTGAAGGCAGAAACAATATGCAATATGACATTAAGCGAGCGCGTGACAAAATGGCCTTTAGAGAGGCTCATTTCAGCCTAACATTTGTTTACATATCAATACAGCTCATCTCTTATTTTAAGCTATATTATGGTGTCTGATGTTTTCATGGCATAATGCTATAACGTTGACATATATTAAATATTTCCATCAAAAGTATCACTCAATCTCAATTTATTTTTGTTTGAACGATACTGTAACACTTGGCGTCGCTCGAGACCATATATTTGTATTAATGGCTTATAGACTCCTCCTCTCCAAGTGAAAACTGTATAGTGTGCGAGGGCTTTGTGAAGAGAACGCGAATATCAGTGAGACCGTGAGGATATATAGGTTGTTATAGAACATGTTGCTTGCAAGCACACTGTCATGGGCATAATTCGTTTATTTTAAAGCAGCGATGGGTCGTATTGGAAGACACTCCGAAATCATTTGGATACATTGCCTGGCTATTCTTTGTTTGTCTGACTGGGTTGCAGCTCAGATATCTTACTCCGTTTCAGAGGAGGTAGACAAAGGCACGGTCGTGGGAAATCTCGCTAAGGATTTAAATGTCAACATTCAAGAACTGGAATATAGGGATTTGCGGGTTGTTTTGGGAAAATCAAAGACATATTTCGATGTGGATTTGAAAACGGGCACCCTTTATGTTGCCGATAGGATAGATCGTGAAGAGCTTTGCTCGAATATGCCAAAGTGTTCATTGAACACTGAGGCCATTCTGAGCCATCCCGTGCATCTGCATCGCATAGAAGTTCAAATCATTGATATTAATGATAATGCACCATCGTTCCCTGAAAAGGTAAAGACATTCAATATTTCTGAATCTTCCTTCACTGGAGAGAGGTACTTGCTCCCCATAGCAGACGATCCTGATACAGGCAGTAACTCCGTGAAGAGCTACAAACTGAGCCCGAATGAACATTTCTCACTGGATTTACAAAGCGGTGGAGATAGTGTGTCTGCCGAGTTGGTGTTACAGAAAGCTTTAGACAGAGAGAACCAGCCCGTTATCCAACTTGTATTGACTGCTGTTGATGGAGGAAAGCCACCCCCCAGCTAACATGTCCATGTGGGCACCATATGGGGTGTATGTGTGTTTATGGGTACCAAGTGGGCATGGGCTAGAACTGGGCAATTATACTGGGTTCCAGGTAGGTTCTATGTGGGCTAAGTGGGCATGGGCTTGAACTGGGCAAATATTGTGGGTTCGATATGGGTTACAAATGGGCCAAGTGGGCATGGGTTAGAACTGGTCAACATGTATGGGTCCCTTGTGGGATATATATGGGCTAAGCGGGCATGGGTTAGAACTGGGCACGCATGTCTGTGTCCCATATGGGTTACGTATGGGCTAAGTGGGCATGGGTTAGAACTGGTCACCCATGTCTGGGTCCTATATAGGTTATGCATGGGCTAAGTGTGCATGGGTAAAAACTGGGCATCCACACCTGGGTCCCTTGTGGGTTATTCATGGGCTAAGTGGGCATGGGTTAGAACTGGTCACCAACACCTGGGCCCCTTATGGGTTTATATGGGCTAAGTGGGCATGGGTTAGCACTGGTCACCCATGTATGGGTCCTATATAGGTTATGTATGGGCTAAGTGGGCATGGGTTAGAACTGGTCACCCATGTCTGGGTCCTATATATGTTATGTATGGGCTAAGTGGGCATGGGTTAGAACTGGTCACCCATGTCTGGGTCCTATATAGGTTATGTATGGGCTAAGTGTGCATGGGTAAGAACTGGGCATCCACACCTGGGTCCCTTGTGGGTTATTCATGGGCTAAGTGGGCATGGGTTAGAACAGGTCACCAACACCTGGGTCCCTTATGGGTGTATATGGGCTAAGTGGGCATGGGTTAGCACTGGTCACCCATGTATGGGTCCTATATAGGTTATTTATGGGCTTAGTGGGCAAGGGTTAGAACTGGTCACCCATGTATGGGTCCCTTGTGGGATATATATGGGCTAAGTAGGCATGGGTTAGAACTGGTCATCCATATATGGGCCTCTTGTGGGATATATATGGGCTAAGTGTGCATGGGTTAGAACTGGTCACCCATTTCTGGGTCCTATATATGTTATTTATGGGGTTAGTGGGCATGGGTTAGAACTGGTCACCCATGTCTGGGTCCTACATAGGTTATGTATGGGCTAAGTGTGCATTGGTAAGAACTGGGCATCCACACCTGGATCCCTTGTGGGATATATATGGGCTAAGTGTGCGTGGGTTAGAACTGGTCACCCATGTCTGGGTCCTATATAGGTTATGTATGGGCTAAGTGTGCATTGGTAAGAACTGGGCATCCACACCTGGGTCCCTTGTGGGATATATATGGGCTAAGTGTGCGTGGGTTAGAACTGGTCACCCATGTCTGGGTCCTATATAGGTTATTTATGGGCTTAGTGGGCAAGGGTTAGAACTGGTCACCCATTTCTGGGTCCTATATATGTTATTTATGGGCTTAGTGGGCATGGGTTAGAACTGGTCACCCATGTATGGGTCCCTTGTGGGATATATATGGGCTAAGTGGGCGTGGGTTGGAACTGGTCATCCATATATGGGCGTCTTGTGGGATATATATGGGCTAAGTGTGCGTGGGTTAGAACTGGTCACCCATGTCTGGGTCCTATATAGGTTATGTATGGGCTAAGTGTGCATGGGTAAGAACTGGGCATCCACACCTGGGTCCCTTGTGGGGAAAGTGGTGAAAAAGGGCGCAAAGTTTGTAAAAATGTCACCTTTGCATCCAAAAACAACATATTTCCTGTGATTTTTTCTAATAAAGGGGCATGTATTCCCACTTACTTTTTTGCCCCGATTCCAACGGTGGTGGTCTTATCTCTCTACGACGTCAGGAAGTGGGTGTAAACGCCAACTTCCTGTCCCCAGCCCCCCGAAATGTTGTGGAAAAAACCGAGACCATTTTCGGACTCAGCACGACGAGCTGAAGACGCTGATATCTGTTTCCCAGCACAGGGACTTACGGTTCTCTTAATTGGCTAACCCTAGGGTTAGTTTTCAACGCGCGATAGCTCGAGAACGATACGTCCGTCAGCCAAGTAATTGACATGGGCGTGTTCAGTTTTCCGAGATCTACGCTCCGATATGTCCGCCATTGTCGTGCGACCCCCGTAGCCCGTAACCCTAACCCTAGGTAACCCTAGGGTTACCTGTCTGAAAGCCTTATAGACATAGTGAACCAAAGAGTGTGTTTATGGTTGAAATGCTAAATTTAAAATTGAGTACCAGCAAGGAGACACATATCAGGGCGTTCGTCTTATCGATAGCTACGCGTGGATGCAACTAACTTTTATTTACGACCTTTGTGGGAGGAGCTATCGCGCTTCAAAGTGTAACCCTAAGCTCCTAAAGCACACGACCGTGTGTGGCGAACCACATATCAGATTGTTCGTCCCGACAAGCTATATAACATACTAAAAGATGGGCCCGTAATATCGAACGGTTTTTGACTTATAAGCGTTAAAGAGGTTAGACAAATAACGAAACATTTACGAAACCTGGGTCCCTTATGGGTTTAAATGGGCTAAGTGGGCATGGGTTAGCACTGGTCACCCATGTATTATTAGCCCATACATAACCTATATAGGACCCAGACATGAGTGACCAGTTCTAACCCATGCCCATTTAGCCCATACATAACCTATATAGGACCCAGACATGAGTGACCAGTTCTAACCCATGCCCACTTAGCCCATACATAACCTATATAGGACCCAGACATGAGTGACCAGTTCTAACCCATGCCCATTTAGCCCATACATAACCTATATAGGACCCAGACATGAGTGACCAGTTCTAACCCATGCCCACTTAGCCCATACATAACCTATATAGGACCCAGACATGAGTGACCAGTTCTAACCCAGGCCCACTTAGCCCATACATCACCTATATAGGACCCAGACATGAGTGACCAGTTCTAACCCATGCCCACTTAGCCCATACATAACCTATATAGGACCCAGACATGAGTGACCAGTTCTAACCCATGCCCACTTAGCCCATACATAACCTATATAGGACCCAGACATGAGTGACCAGTTCTAACCCATGCCCATTTAGCCCATACATAACCTATATAGGACCCAGACATGAGTGACCAGTTCTAAGTTAAAACCACATATGGTTAGGCTACCAGGTTTGAATAAATAAAAAAATCTCCCCCCCATTAAGCCTATGTACTAAAATACTTTGAAATGGCAGGTGGTTTGGCAACCCAGTAAAACACCCAGAGTGCATTGCAAGTCCCGCTTGGATGTGATTGGCTGTGTGGTCATACTATGACTGACTGTGTGACGTTGGTTGCAGTGATTGGCTCCTGAGTCAACAGGCAACTATCTCGAAGTTAGTTCTTTCTTTCACTGCCTGGCTGTCACTGACATGGAAGAAGCGCGGCTTTGTTGATCAACCGGCGCGGCGCGGCTATATATAATATAGGCTACTATACACTATACTGTATATACCAGCGTTATGGACGAGGAAAGGGGCCGTGCCCGCAAAAAGACAAAGAAGACGTCGACCAGGGCTCAGGTCAGGTCTCGCAGCAGAAGACCAGGAGACGCCGGTGCGTGTCCATGCAATGTACAGGCAGCTACTGCTACAGGACATGTAGGTAAGAGCTAGCATGCCTATTCATTTGACTATCATTATTTTTGCGATGAGTACATCTACATTTAACTTCTGTTATCTGCTGTGCATTTTGATTCAATAACTAAAATGAGTTAGCTGCTGGCATTTGGAAGTGGCTATACAGTGCTTGGGTAAGCTTAGCTAACAACAGTAGTAATGTGATGTGTCCACATGCATGTGTGTCGGTCCCGAAACACAAATGATTGATAGTACCACCAAATTATAATAATAATACCGGTAGTAAAACGTTTTTAAAACAGTGTGGTCGTTAAGCAGCTCAACCCTGAAACACAGCACATAAGATGAACTGATATTTACATATCAGTTAATCTATATCTATATATTTACAGGTCTGTTTCCAGTGCCCAGCCAGCACGCCAACATGGGTCCCATGTGGTTTAGAGGTGGGCTCACCTGGCTCCTATGTGGGAGCCAGGTGGGATAACCATATGGTTCTCAAAGTGGGGTCCTACTGTATTGAGGGAGTTCCAGGGGGTCCCCAGCTAAATGATTGATAGTACAGGAACCAAATAGACCCTTATAAGGTCTGTAACTGTCTGAGAGTGTAACACATGGAACCAAATGGACCCTGACAGGTCTTTAACTCTGAGTGTACAAGTCTGTACACTCAGAGGGGTGGTACAGAGTAGGGCTGACCTTCGATCACGGTTTTGGAGATCGACGCTTCGACAAAAAAATTGATTTGATTGATCATAAAGTCAATGTGACTGTGAGTGTGCGTATACGCAGGCATGGGAAAAAGCAATGCGATTTCATATAGTTAAGTTACTCAATTAATCAATGTTTTTGTTTTTATGTGTTTGGTTCATTCTTCTCTTCTCTTTGTCTATTTGTTTAAGTACATTGGAAATGAAGATGTCCAGTGATCCAGTCCACAAATTACTAGCTGTGTTCTGTGTCCATGTCTGGACATAACAAGAAGTTCCAAAACCTGTTTCTTTTTCATGGTGCATAAGGTAAAATTTAGTTTTTAAAATGTACATTTCTACATGAGACCACATTCTACAAAATGTCTTAAGTCCTGCCAGTTTTTTGAAAACCCTATCAGTGGTGCTTGAATGTTTTCATGTCCCTCTGGACCCCAAGCTGAAAATATTTTGTTTCAGCGACCGACCAGAAGCAAATATTTGAGTTAAAATCGTGAATATATATTCAAAGACTTACATTTTCTTCCAAAAATAGCAAATCTATAAGCTTGCATATCTGCTATTTTTCATTAGCTAAAGTATGTAGAGAAAAGTCCTTGCGCACACCTACAAGGACACCTACAAGGACAGAGCTGGCAAAAAAAGCAAATAATGAGAGGAAAGATGTCCCGCACACTGTATTCATTTATAGAGCCGCAGTTTATTTCAGCTTTAGACTGAAACGTTGTCACTCAGCTTTCCTCTCATTAGCTAAAGTATAAAATAATTGTTAATGTGGTTAAACACTAAAGTGACGGATCTTAATGGATTAACCCATTTTGGTCTGAGGCCGATTAAAAAAAATCCTTGTAAATCCTGACCCAAGTTTTGTGAAAAACTTCAAATATTTATATAGGGGCATCATTTTTTTTTGATTTTTTGAATACTGTACATAGTGTAGAGAAACACAAAAGGGGTTCCTGACCAGAAGGGTAGCGTTACAAAAAGGGGTTCCCGCCTAGAATGAGTTAATGATGTAATTTTGCAAAACATTTGATGTACACTAGTAAAAGAATGCCACAGCATACAGCTGCTATGTAACTGGTGGAATAGGGAGTGCGACAGATCTGTAAATAGGCCACCGTTAGCGTTTCACATAGTTTTTTAATATTGTCATCATAAACCCAACTTGTTACTTTTGACAAGTTTCCCACCAGTAGCTTTTAAGCTTTTACAAGTGTGTAAGTAAGTAGGCAATGAGAGGCTATATGATAGGCGTATGATAGCCCTATGCTATTCAAAGGTTCGGCATAATATTGCTTTAACTTTAATGTCTCTTTCCCCTGTTTTTGTGATCTTTCTTTTTAAGACACATGCGTCAGAAGCAGAGACTCCATCTGATGTACAGACTGATGTTGAAACGACCGAGGAGGTAACAATGGCTGTTTTAGGGCAGTGGTTCTAATAATATTTTGTGGCAATATAGGGCCGTGGGGGTCATCGCACCCCACTTTGAGAACCCCTGCATTAGAATATGGACCACCATAATTATCTGAGAGTGTACAGTTATGGTGGTCAAACAAAATGGATTTGGTTCTCGGAATTGCAGCAACATTAGGGTCCATTCGGATCGCAACTATCCATAATTTATGTAGAGACCCCTGGAATCCCCTCAAGGACCCCTGGGGATCCCCAGACCCCACTTTAAAAACCACTGTGTTGGGGTGTTTGCCAAGTACATTGGCACACAACCTGGAATTTCCCTTCTATTATTAGACGCATAAGTCCCACCTCGATCTGAGCAAGGAAGTGAGGATTAAATGTGAGTCCGCATGAATCAAGTAGGTTGGACTGACAGGCTGCCACATTCCAATTCTGCACACTCCTGCTCGCTCACTCCTCCACATGTCATGTGATGTGATGCTGTATTTCTCCTGAGCTGTTTGACATTGTGGCCCACACCATGCTACTGCTTAAAGTTAGTTTTTTATGTTTGCTAAAATGTACGTTTTCTTTATTGAATGTACTGTAGGCCATCGCAAAGACATGTGACCTACACCTCCCTGTGGAATGAACAGCGTTGGACTGACTACTGTGTCCCAGAGAGACAACTGTGTCCGCCACTTTAGTATGACCAGCAGCCCCAGTGTGTGTCCTGGAGGTTCTCATGCAAGTATGTAAACTATGGAATTAGATTTATTTCATTTAAAAAAAACATAAACATACTGAGAATTTGACATCTTGAAATGTAAAATTATGTGTAGGAACCCTGGGTCACAGTGGAATTGCTGCCCAACTGAAACTCTGATCAGCTGCTGGAACCCTGAATGTGAGCAACTGAATGTGGGACACAGAGCCGCCCTACTGGAACCAGTTGTACGTTGAAATATATTCACTTCAAAATGTAGTTTCGAATCACAATCACATGCATAGTCGATAGAATCTGGCCCTTTGATTGCATGCACATAATGGTTGCTCCACTGTAAATTTATCTTGAACTTTCCTCTTGTCATTCTAACTTGAAATGGTGTTTGGCAAAACATTTGATGTTTGATGTACACAAGTAGAAGCATGCCACAGTATTACAGCCTATGAAAAAATCCAGACTATGAATAGGCCTTTAATAAGATGGTTGTGGTGGCCAATCCATTAGTCCCTAATCACACTCTATTATATATATATTTTTTAAATATACACATGTCTCATGATGTTTCATAATGTAAGAATCAAGCTAGCATTACTAAGTCAGCTTCTTGTTATTTATTTTTAGGGACACTAAAGAAGAACACAGTGGCAGTCACACAGGACATTCAGCAGAAGGAGGGAGAGGGAGCACTTGAGAACACATAGGACAATGGGGCACAGCCCCAATAGAAAAAACACCATCTGACACAGTCTTGGTAACACACACACCAACACACAACTACCTCCTCATAAGAACCCTCTTATTTTAGTTCAAGTTGAGAGTTCAAGTTTAATCTGTCTCTTTCTCCAGTTGGCTTTTTTGTGTTCAATTTTAAATGATCGTCAAGTCGTGATTGTGTCAGGTTCCTCTTACTTTTTGTGTTCCGAATATTTAAGTTCCTCATGTAGTTTGCCAATTTATACACTATTCTAAAATTATTGTTTACAATAGTTATGGGGAGTTTCATTTCAAACATGTTTGGGCTCAATGTAACGCCTACACAGGCTTCTGTGAACGCCCCATACAGTTTAAATTGCTTTCACTCACTCATCCCATGGCCTAGGGGGTTGTACAGGTGTCATGGTGGATGCTTGGACACTCTCCAGTGCTTTTCGATCTTCTGTTGTGCATATCAGGGTTTTAAAGCTGCAGCCAGTCCACTCCTTGATGTTGTCCACTCAGGACTTAATCTGCCTGTCTGCCTCTTCTCCACTTTCCCTCCACTGTCCCCTGTACTATTGTCTTTGACAGGGAGGGTATGTCTTGTGACATGACCATGAGAGTAGAGGCTCCTGTTCTCCAGCATGGGTGGTAGCTAAACTGTCTTAACATAATCATTTGACTGGTCTTCTTATACGATATATGTAGCATTCTTCTGTCACACTTGCTTTAAAATGACTGTATCCTGTGCTCGGTGTCTGCTGTAAGTGTCCAGCTTTCAGAGCCAATGGAATAGGGTGGAGATTACAAGTGACTTGTAATCTCAGCTTCACTGAGAAGCTGATTTATTATTTGTTATGTTTCCAAATACTGTATAGTCTAGTCATAGCTGATGTTGCTATCCCAATTATTGCTTTTATCTTTTGTGGAGCTGCCATCTTCACTCACAAAGGACCCAAGCCCTTTACTTCCTTCAGGCAAGTGGCCTGTTCCTTGGTGATATATGTACTGTATGGCTGTGGCTGGTGACCAGGTTATTACTTTTCTCTTCATCTCCATGCCATAAGTTTGATGTCATTGGAGATGGTAGGGTCTTCCTCTGATGGATATGGTGGTGTGATATTCTATGAGTGCTTCCGCCATGATGTTGTTTATAAGAACTGCACTGCTTGGGTATAGTGCTTGGATTACCTGTTGTGGTACAGGTTGTGCTGGTGCTAAAGGTGCTTCTCAATCAGTATTCTGACTTTGAATATCTCCTTTTTCAAGATCCTTCTCGGTTAGTAGAGTCATGCTTGTCTTCTATTATTGTGGCTGTATGTTGTTGTGTCCTCAGTTTATTTTGTGTTTTCTAGGCTGCTTTATTGTTGCCCTGTCTTCTCCCTGCATCTATGCTTCCACACGTGGATTATGTGATCCACTTTACTGCCTCCCGGTAGATCTAGGATGTTATCAGTGGCCCATGGTTTGTTTTTCTTCCAGTCCTGCCCTAGTACTTCAGTTGGGGTTTCTATAAGTGCTTCCTCCATATTGTCTGTCAATGTATCTATGTCTTGCAGTAGGTTAAGTGTTGTTTTCAATTAATCTAACATGATTAAAATGGATTTTAACGTTACCATAGGTTTACATAGGAAGGAGGCGTGTCTGATAATATGAATATCAAATATTTAAATACTGAATCAAGCAACTTAACTGGGTGCTCACAAGTTAGTGAACGTGCCTGGGGACCCAGAGCCCCTGGTTGTCCCTGGCACGATGCTAGGCCAGCGATGTGTCAAAGTGTCCCTGAGCAAAATTCGTAACCCCTAATTGCTGCCTGAGCGCCAGCTCCCAGAGATAATGGCTGCTCCTTACTCCTAGTTGTTAAAGGATGGGTACAGTGACAAAAAACACCACAATGCTAGAATGACCCCAAACATGTTTGAGAGTTAAATATCCTTTAATTTAACCCTATCTTCACTTGATGGTTCAAGTTCTTGAAAATGATCAACATTGCCCAATAAGCTTGCAATAGTGTTTTATTTATTTATTTTGAGGGGTGCTAGCCCGTCCTATGCCCAGGTTTGTGTGTTCCACATAACTATTATTTGATTGGCGTAGCAATGTGTGTACCCCATTGCGACAATTTGATTGGCTGAACAATGTGTACGATGATTTGATTGGCTGAGCACGGAATGTGATGTATGATATGATCGCCCATCACTTCACACAAGTGTTATTTACACAATTTGTGAATAATTTGTTTTTCATATGTTTCATTTATGACAGTTATGTTAAAACATTAACAGAAAATTGGTCTGAAAGAACAAAGCTTGTCTTTATATTGCAACCAATAGATTCCATGTGACCATGTTTTCAATAAACTTTGTCAAAAGATATATTCTCTGATATAGCTTTTTCACTCTGGTAAAATTTAAATTGGCTAAACCTTAGGCACTTTTTACATCTTGTGTCAATGTGTTTGCAGTTGTTAAACAGGGTTCATGTCAATATACTGCTAAATTCTTCCATTTAAATCCCTTCAGGACCAACTTGAAACCCATTTTGGCAAAGTTCCCGGGTGTTACCCACTTGTGCTGCTGGAAGTGGGATCTACATCGGTCTCAAAGTGCCCAGTTGGACTCCACTAAAGGCCCATTCAGATCCCACTTCAAGCCTATATAGGTAAACACAGGTGAGGCCTACATGGGTTTGAGATACAATTGCCAATTTGGACCCCACCTAAAACCCACAGCTGGGCCCTGAGTGTATACTGGGTGAAAACCCACTTGGAGCCCTTAATGGGCAGATACAAGTCTGGCCTACATGGGTCGCATTTAATTCGCCCAGCTGGAACCCACATTCAGATCCCGGTTCAAACCCATATAGGCAAACACAGGTGACGCACACATGGTTCTGACATCAAATGGCCCATTTGGACACCACCTAAGACCCAGCTAGAAACCCACGTAAGCCCATATGGGCTAACACAGGTGGGTGCTTTGTGAAAAGTGGGTGCACGGCCCACTTGGAGCCCTTAATGGGCGGACACAAGTCTGGCCTACATGGGTCGCATATAATTCGCCCAGCTGGAACCGACTTAAGGCCCATTCAGTTCCCGGTTCAAACCCATATAGGCAAACACAGGTGGCGCACACATGGTTCTGACATCAAATGGCCCATTTGGATACCACCTAAGACCCAGTTAGAAACCCACGTAAGCCCATATGGGCTAACACAGGTGGGTGCTTTGTGAAAAGTGGGTGCACGGCCCACTTGGAGCCCTTAATGGGCGGACACAAGTGTGGCCTACATGGGTCAAATATAATTCACCCAGCTGGTACCCACTTAAGGCCCAGTCAGATCCCAGTTCAAACCCATATAGGCAAACACAGGTGGCGCACACATGGTTCTGACATCAAATGGCCCATTTGGATACCACCTAAGACCCAGTTAGAAACCCACGTAAGCCCATATGGGCTAACACAGGTGGGTGCTTTGTGAAAAGTGGGTGCACGGCCCACTTGGAGCCCTTAATGGGCAGACACAAGTGTGGCCTACATGGGTAAAATATAATTCACCCTGCTGGTACCCACTTAAGGCCCAGTCAGATCCCAGTTCAAACCCATATAGGCAAACACAGGTGGCGCACACATGGTTCTGACATCAAATGGCCCATTTGGATACGACCTAAGACCCAGTTAGAAACCCACGTAAGCCCATATGGGCTAACACAGGTGGGTGCTGTGCAAAAAGTGGGTGCACGGCCCAGGTAAAACCCATAGCCCATAGCCCATATCAAAACCCAAGTGGGGCCCATATGGACATGTTAGCTGGGCCAGATCGGGAACGTTACAAATAATTGTGAACGTCATGGATGTAAATGACAATAATCCAGTATTCAGTCAGTCTCTGTATAAAGCTCGGGTTACAGAAAACGCTTCATTTCAGACTTCTATATTAACCGTAAGTGCTACAGATTTAGATGAGGGCGTAAACAGCGAGGTTGTGTATTCTTTCATTGCAAGGGGGAAATTCAACCCTGCAGAGCTATTTAGCATGAACCCCGAGACAGGGGAGATAACTGTAAAGGGACACCTGGATTATGAGGAAAACGCTGCATATGACATTCGAATCCAAGCAAAAGATAAAGGGACACCCTCTCGTAGTGTGCACGGAAAAATGCTAATAGAAGTAATTGATGTCAACGATAATACTCCGGACATCGTGATGACGTCGCTTATGAGCCCAGTTAAAGAGGATGCTGAGTTTGGAACAGTAGTCGCTTTAGTAACCGTTAATGATAAAGATGGGGGCAATAATGGTTTCACCAACTGTAAAATAGTTGGGTCGGTGCCCTTTAAACTGAAATCAAACTACAAAAACTATTATTCTCTAATAGTAGACGGGGATATTGATAGAGAGCGTGCTTCTGAATATAACGTCACCATCGTTGCTACTGATGAAGGGACTCCGCCTCTCTCCAGCACTACGGTTATTACAGTGCATGTTTCTGATGTTAATGACAATGCACCTCGTTTTGCTGGCCCAATTATGAATGTTTACGTGAAAGAGAATAGTCCAGTTGGAGCTACAATTTATACCATAACTGCAGTTGATCCAGATGTAGAAGAGAATGCAAAAATAACATATTCGTCATTAGATGGTGGTTCGAAAGGTATTCCAATAAAATCAGTTGTAAACATAAATTCAGAGACTGGAGATATTATCATCCTGCAGTCATTTAACTACGAGGAGTTAAACACGTTCCAGTTTAAAGTTCAGGCCACAGACTCTGGTGTTCCTCCGCTCAGCAGCAACGTGACTGTGAACGTTTTTATCCTGGATGAAAATGACAACAGTCCCGGAATCCTCTCACCCTATTCTGAACACGGCTCTGTTAACAGTGAGAACATTCCGTATTCTGCTGAAGCTGGATACTTTGTGGCCAAGATCAGAGCTGTGGATTCAGACTCTGGCTACAATGCACTGCTTTCTTATCACATCACTGAGCCAAAGGGAAATACCCTCTTTCGCATCGGAACCAGCACTGGAGAAATCAGGACTAAAAGACGAATGAGTGACAATGACCTGAAAACACACCCATTAGTGGTGTTAGTTTCTGATAATGGAGAACCTTCCATGTCAGCTACTGTGTCTATTGATGTAGTGGTGGTTGAAAATACAGGTGACATTGAGACTCCATTCAGACATGTGCCAGTGAAGGATGAGAGCTTCTCTGATTTAAACCTGTATTTATTGATCGCCATTGCATCAGTGTCAGTGATCTTTCTATTGAGCCTGATCAGTTTAATAGCTGTCAAATGCCACAGGACAGACAGCGATTTCAGTCGGTATGGCCCCCCAATGATCACCACCCACCCTGACGGGAGCTGGTCTTACTCTAAATCTACCCAGCAGTATGACGTGTGTTTCAGCTCAGACACACTGAAGAGTGACGTGGTGGTTTACCCCACACCTTTCCCGCCAGTAGATGCGGAACTGATCAGTATTAATGGAGGGGACACGTATATGACTCAGACATTACCAAACAAAGAGAAGGTAAGACACGTGAAAAATACTTCCCCTATTTTATATAGAGGCTACATTCATGCATTTTCGGTAGGCCTATACCGGTACCGTTTATACAGTGAAATGTGAATTGAAACTGCATGGGCTGTTCTAATTTCCCTGGCTTGTAGCTCTGTAGTGTGCTGTCCACAGCCATGGTGCTGAAATCGTGTATTGAGCACCACCATGCACCTTTACGTGTAGAGTGCAAGCACAGTTTGCTTATACGTCCCAGGCTGGCATCAAACTATGGTGTTTAATATATTGCAATACTCATGACGGTCACAACATAGCCCATGTATCTAACATTGCTGTACTATTTGTATTGAATGTATTTCCACAAGATGCCGCTATCTGGTAGTTTTGAGTGGCTGTGGCTCCTCCCCTGTTATAAGGCATAGAAGGATGATAATTCTTTGTTCATCGTATACCCATGCATTGGCGGTTGCATGGCCACGGGCTCTCTAACTTGGACGCATGCATACTTATGCAGCAATGTGATCGCTGATAGCCATTGTTTTTATTAATCTGGATACATGGATATTGACAGAATGATGCACCTGGGCAATGTTTTAACGTCTTTAATATGTTATCTTTCTTTCGCCCATATATGGGATATCGCTGCAACACAGACTGTGTATTCCGTTTCGGAGGAATCGAATCCGGGCACCATTGTTGGAAATTTAGGAAAAGATCTGCAACTAGACGTTCAAGAATTGGAAACTCGTGGCTTTCAGATATCCGGACTTCATGCCAAATATTTTGATGTAAACCTGAAGACTGGGATTATTTCAGTGAAAGAGAGAATAGACCGAGACGAGCTCTGCTTTCGTAACGTGAAGTGTTCATTTGAATTGGAAGCCATCGTGAACTCGCCGTTGAATCTTTATAGATTCGAGGTTAAAATATTGGACATAAACGACAACGCACCTTCTTTTAGAACACTTGGAATCATTTTGAATGTGTCTGAGTCAGCTTATACAGGGGAAATATTTCCCTTGCCAAACGCGTTTGACGCAGATGTGGGCAGTTTCTCGGTAAAGAACTACAAATTGAGCCAAAATGAGCATTTCTCTCTGGATGTACAAAGTGGTGGAGAAAAGAGTGTATCTAGTGAATTAGTGCTGCAAAAAGCATTAGACAGAGAGAAACAGCCAGTGATTAAACTAACATTGACTGCTATAGATGGAGGAAAGCCTCCTAGATCAGGAACATTACAGATCACTGTCAATGTGAAAGATGTTAATGATAATATTCCTATCTTTAGTAAACCTTTATACAAAGCCCGGGTGGCAGAGAATACGCCATACGGCGCTTCTGTTATTTCAGTACATGCTCAAGATTTAGATGAGGATCTCAATGGGGAAATCGTATATTCCTTTATTAACCACGATAATGATAACAACGTTGCCATATTTGACATTAATTCAGCCACCGGGGAAATTACAGTGAAAGGACAATTGGATCATGAACAAAACAATGCAGTTGAAATTCGGGTCCAAGCCAAAGACAAAGGGCCAAATCCGAGAGCTTCTCTTTGTAAAGTTCTCGTGGAGATCACTGATGTTAATGATAATCCACCAGAAATATCAGTTACATCCTTAGTCAATATTGTCAAAGAGAACGCGCCAATGGGCACAATGGTTGGACTTGTAACGGTAAAGGATAACGATGCGGGCAAAAATGGCGTCGTTCAGGTTAAAGTGATAGATTCTGTACCGTTTACAGTTAAGAATTCATATAAAAATCATTATTCCCTAGTTGTAGATGGACAACTTGACAGAGAAAGGGATTCTCGATATAATGTCACCATCATAGCTATTGATGAGGGGACTCCACCCCTCTCCACTACCAGTGTTATTACAGTATATGTTTCTGATGTAAATGACAACCGACCTAGTTTTTCAGAATCCACTATCAATATCTATGTAAAAGAGAACAGTCCAGTTGGAGCCATTATTTATACAATAGCTGTGCATGATGCTGATGTAGATGAAAATGCAAAAGTAACATTTTCTATCAGTGACAATTCCCCTAAAAACACATTGATAGCCTCTATGATAAATGTAAATTCAGAAACAGGAGATGTAGTCAGCCTACAGTCTTTTAACTATGAAGAGTTAAACACATTTGAGTTCATAGTTCAGGCCACAGATCATGGAGTTCCTTCGCTCAGCAGCAATGTGACTGTAAACGTTTTCATTCTGGATGAGAATGACAACAGTCCCGGGATCCTCGTGCCCTATTCTGAACACGGATCTGTTAACAGTGAGAACATTCCTTATTCTGCTGAAGCTGGATACTTTGTGGCCAAGATCAGAGCTGTAGACGCAGATTCTGGCTACAATGCTCTGCTTTCTTATCACATCACTGAGCCAAAGGGAAATAACCTCTTTCGAATTGGAACCAGTACTGGAGAAATCAGAACCAAGAGACGAATGAGTGACAATGACCTGAAAACCCACCCGTTAGTGGTGTTGGTTTCTGATAACGGAGAACCTTCCCTGTCAGCTACTGTGTCTATTGATGTAGTGGTGGTTGAAAATACAGGAGAAATTCAGACTTCATTTAGACACCTGCCAATGAAGGAGGAGAGCTTCTCTGATTTAAACTTGTATTTACTGATCGCCATTGCATCTGTTTCTGTGATCTTTCTACTGAGCCTCATCAGTTTAATAGCTGTCAAATGTCACAGCAGGACAGACAGCGATTTCAGTCGGTATGGCGCCCCAATGATCACCACCCATCCGGACGGGAGCTGGTCTTACTCTAAATCTACTCAGCAGTATGACGTGTGTTTCAGCTCTGACACACTGAAGAGTGACGTAGTGGTTTTCCCTGCGCCTTATCCACCTGTAGATGCAGAACTCATTAGTATTAATGATGGGGACACTTATAACCGGACCCAGACTTTACCTAATAAAGAGAAGGTAAGATTACATTAGTCTAAATGTGGCTAAAGTCCTCTATTTTGTTTATTTAAAGGACAACTTCACCCATTTTAACCTATATGTTCATATAATTGGTCCTCACTACTACTTTTTTAAATATTGTACCATCTGTGACTCAGAAGAGGGCTGTGGACAGTTCAGAAACCAGGCTTTATATTCCTGGAAAGTTAACATGCTATAGTGGAAGCCTGCATTGTTCTTGCATTAATACAAATCGAAATATATTTTAAATTAAATCAAATTTGAAAAAGGTGCATTTCTGAAGTGCCCACAACCCTCCTATGAGACACAGACAGTGGATAAAAAAATGGTACCAGCATTTAATCATGATAATTATTGAGAAGCAACTATTTGCAAGCTCCATTCCCATTCATGCAAGTGGAATACATAATCTTTAGTAGTTTGTGAGATAACAAAACAATCCTTTCTCACGTATTACTGCATTTGAACTCTGTCTTGTGTGCCTGTAGCTTTCCTTGCTTGTAATGGGACTGTTGCTGTCCATTGTGCTGAAAGTGTTCTGACCCCTGAAAGCTTGAGTTGACCATGACTAGACTTGTACGTGCCCGTCGGCCACTGGCCTACTTGGGAACGATGCAACTTGGGAACCAAATAATACCCGTTGTCAACTTGTCATAGCACCCGTTTTAACTATCTGTCTGTGTCCCTTTTGTGGCCATAGTACTTTATATGGAGATATCTGTAGTATGCAATACCTGTTGTAATAGCAGCACCCATTTTTACTGTCTGCCTGTGTCCCACATGGAGATCTCGGTATCTGCCTGTGTCTGAAGAGTGCAAACTGTGAAAAGTGGACTGGTTAAGTAATCAATTGCCAGGTGTGTGGTTGCCATGGCAATCAATTGGCTGAGGCAGAGGCTGGAAATTGCACAGGTGAGGGATTTAGGCTGATTAGGCCTACTGGCAGAGCCTGACCTTTTGTAGTGGTTCTGGAGAACCATGGACAGACTCGATACCAGGCACTGCACTCCCTGTGGGGGTGTGGAACGTGTGTGTCGAACTGGTAGTCGGTGGGGCGAGTTACGTGCATTACAACCGTACGTACACACACACACACACACACACACACACACAGACGTGGTGCATTTATAGTAGGATGACAGTTTGTCATGACATGAGCTTTGTCATAAACCTCATCATCCTCATGTCAACTTATTTTTTATGTCACAGATAAATGTGGAAACGTTATTTTTGTGTTGAGTATAATATAATGATTATAATATTTATTTTCTCAATGTCATCATGAGGGCCTATTCTGTATTTTGGTATGTTATGTGGTTTTGCTATTCTGTGAAATCTGAAGACAAGCATGTGCTATGTGCTCTAAACACTAATCACTATTTAGGTGGCAAAATAATCTTATAGTCTATCTACCATGTTTCCATCTGTGTTCAAACTTGATATGTTAAAGATATATAGGCCTCTGTCTTAGCTTTTCTTGCAGTCCTGTTCCCTCAGCAGGCTTAGCACATTGAAACCCCATTATATCACAGTTGAGAGCATGAATAATCTGGACTAATCTGCCATTGCTGTTTGTCTTTGATTCTTTTCTCTAGCCATGGCCCTACATTCTGTCCTCCCATTTCTCACGGCTGTCATTGTCACTGCTCTATTACTTCACATCCCCTTCTTTTCCCCAGCCCCCATTCCATCCTATACAATAACATTATAATATTTTAAACATTGTCAAATTGTTTCACCTGCAACACATAAGTGAGGTGTGTGTGTGTGTGTGTGTGTGTGTGTGTGTGTGTGTGTGTGTGTGTGTGTGTGTGTGTGTGTGTGTGTGTGTGTGTGTGTGTGTGTGTGTGTGTGTGTGTCACTTATTTGTCCTTCACGATCAGAAAACATGTATACATGTACATGATTTGTCACACCCCCTCAATCCTGCTTCTCTTTCTCTCTACCTCTCCTATGCTGTCAGCCTCCTCTCCCATCCCCCTCCACTAACCCTGCTATAGTGTTGCCGAGGAAGGGGAGCAGCTGAGAGGAGTAATGGGGAATTAGTGCCGATCTCTCTAGGCGTGTGTGCTATTGGCCTGAGTTTGCTGTAGACATGACATGCCATTTACATATTAGCGTTAACATCTTTAATGTGTGTCAGGGCAACACAGATATATTCAACATAACAACATACAAGACAACCGGTGTGTTTTCACAACATTGCCATAACTATTGCTAATGGCATGCATGTCCATTCTCTGAATATCAATCTAGCATATATTTATACATGGTCTCATGATTGTGATTCATTTTCAGAGTGAAATTAGATTGGCACATGAGATATAATCACTTGAGAGGCTGTGGAACTTGTGTTGTGTCATAGTCACCCAGATGATAACATGACCTCATTTCAGGGAGTGGTACTTCAGCCTAAACAATTCACGGCCTGGTCTGTCAAATCTTTGTTTGCTTGATTGATTCATTATAATTTATAAGGTGTCTAAAACTCCACTCAGGGTTTCTATATTGTACATAGACATTCCATATTGTAGGTGATGTTGAGGTTTGTAAGTGGGTCAGTGTGTGTTTCAGCATGGCAGCATGCTGTGCTTCTCAATCTGCAGTATGCATTGTAGGCTAGTTTTATAGGTTTGCATTTACCAAAGTCTATACTGGGCTGGCCACCGTCATTGTAGTCCCTGAAACAATGCCTAGAGCTGTTTGTATGCATTTGAGTGGTTCAGTATGTGTCCTGTGTGTGGGCTGCAGTTCTCTGTGCCTGTGAAAGTGACTTGAAGAGGGGGAGGGGCCGGTAATTTTCCGCTCTTTGCTGCAGCAGGAGCAGCAGCAGGGAGTTTTCAGTACCGGGGCATCGCAGCTCAGCTCGGCTCTTGCATGCCTGTTCTGCGTCTGGGTGGGGCTGAAAGCACTGGTAGCTCCACTGTCAATCACAAGCTCACACCTAAACCGATGGGTTGGGACACGTGCAAAGGGAATAAAGTGGAGATGCTAATCCATGCAGCCCTCATGTCACTGTCTGTCTGTCTGTCTGTGTCAGTTTATTTTTATGAGGCCGCAAGCATGTTGTTGAGCCTAGAAAGGGTTTTTCCGAGAACATTCCATTATTGAGAATGCATGCATTACCATATGTCTACACAACAAAGGAGACATAGTTCTTAGCAGTGCATATAACATAATGGCTGTGGCTATGGGGTCTGTCTCGAGTCGACTAAAAGCTTCAAGCTTTGCTGCCCTCAGTGCTGCAAAATACATTCAATTATTGATTCTCTAAATACATTATCCTGGTTGAGGCACCCAGCTAAGTGCTTCACAGTCTAAACTGTATTGTACTTCTGCAGTGGGTGCATTCACCTTTTGGTAGAGTAGTACACATTCGGATGGGTTAAACACAGCTGTATGTACGACGTACGTTGTCATCCCCTGTAAGCTGATTATGGAGATAAATCTTTATTCTTTCCTACTTCCTTGAATTATTTCCCACCTCTCCTTTCCTTTTCTTTCTCTCTCCCTCGCTGCCATATTATCTGTGTTCACTTCCTGTTTTCCCCTCATACAAGGGCGTGTCCCTTGTGAGAAAGAGAGAGGTTAAGCTCTGCTAGCCGAGGTTGCCATGGAGACCAGCAGTCAAATGATGTACCAGTCTCAGAGAGCTGTGCATGGGTTAGCATCCACCCACCCCCACCCAGAAATCCACCTCAATATCAGACCATGGGATGTAGGAAGGAAAGCACACAGACACAATGAGAGAGAGAGAGAGAGAGAGAGAGAGAGAGAGGGAAAGCAAAAGGAGACAATAGAACAAGAGAGGGGTGGTGATGTGAGATATAGCAAGAGAGAGAGAGTAAGAAAGAGAGTGGGGAGATCGAGGCATTCGGAAAGGAAGAGATAGATGGAAAGACAGATGTACAACCCTTAACAACCAGCAGGAGAGTAGCCTGCAGTATTGTGTGAAAGGGAGAGGAAGTGTGCAACGGGTCGTGTGAGTGAGATAATGAGCATAAAGCAAACTGACTTGGAGGAAGGAGATGGTTATATGCAGATACAGCAAGCCTTGAACATGATGTGGGGAGGTGGTGAGAAAATGGGAGCTGCATGCTGAGAGCGAGAGATGGTGAATAAAAACATGTCGAGGAGGAACACTCCCGGCAGGAGCTTACATTTGGTCACAGATAAAAGACAGAATTTATCTGCAGCCACCCTCCCCCCTTTTCCCACCATGTCCTCCTCCTCCGACCGCAGTTCCTCTCTGCAGTGTCGGGTGTTGTTGCTGTCTCTAGATTAGCTTTGTCATGCTCAGAACGGCGGGTCCCATCCCGTACAGAGATGATCCAAAGAGGGACACACTCAAAGCCTGCCTGCTCCTCCTGATAGCTTTGTTTACCGCCACAGCAAGAATCTGTTTGATTTATGCACAGGCAGCCGAGGCACTGGTTAACACTCTCATGAACCTGTGGGGAGGGATTTACGCTGCTTTTAGTCCTTTCATGCCCTTTAGCTTGAAAAGGAAATACGCAAGGGACAGACACAAACAAAGTCACCCAGAGAATCCACTCTGTCCTACTGTGTAGTTTACACCTGGGTAAAGGGATTATTATTTGCATGGGACTTTGCATGGGAAATTTTATGAAGGAAAGTTACTTTGCATGTCCAACCTAATAATGAGACAGCGTAGCCTATGGATGCAGACATGCATTTGTATTTGGCTATAATGATTATTACCACACTGCAACACAGAATGTTGTTTTCTCCCATACTAATGTCTAACATTTGAAACAAATATGGATATCTACTCATACCAAATGATTGATAGCTATCATAGAAATATTTTAATACACTTGTAATATACAACACTAAAAAGGCAGCAGGGCGGTAATTCATTTCACAGACAGGGTCGGGTATTTTCAATATCCTGACAAATATGATGAATGAGAAAATTAACTTAGTGTTATCCTGTTTTTAATTTAATATCGAATCACTGATGAGGACCATTGGTCATTGTCTATACTTTACATATCGATCTAGAGTTTATTTATGGAGGGTGACATTGTGATACATGAATTGAGATTAAAATATGATGCTCCATAGTCACTGAGAGAGAGAGAGGCTGTGGGACGTGTGTTGTGTCATACTCACCCAGATAGGATGACCTCATTTCGGGGAGTGGTCCAGGACAAACAAGCTTGGCCTGATCTCTCAAATCTATAGTTTGTTAGGTTGATATACTGCGACGAACTTCAGTCCTGTGCTCACATAGGTGTTGCATAGGTGATGCGTATTGCGTGTAAGTGGGTCATACAGTATATGTGTTTCAACGTGGCTCCTTTTATAGATTTATCTTTTCAGGGTGTGGTTGTTTACTATGAGGCATAACATGTAGTGCTCCCATCAAGATCTTGTTCCTGCTTCTTTCAATTAGTAATGCTCTAATACAGGACTTGTCCTTGAACTGACAGAGCTGCATTGTCTGTTCGATATTTCTTTCCATGATTTCTGTTGTTTCTCATCTCTCCTCTGGAGGGGGCCTTGCTCTATATCCCTCCCTTCACAGTCATTGTATTGGAAATGGGAGCATCTAAATGACTGCTGTGCACTCTGTCTTCGCTCTTTCTCTCTGTCAATCTATCTCTCCTCCCTCTCTCTCACACAGCATGTTGAGATCAAGTTTCAATGCTGACTCGGCTTAGAGTATGGAGAGGGTTGTGCATTGCACACAGCCAATGTGGGATAATCACATGCAGTATAATCTATGCTTCACTTGTACTACACATTTTATACCAACAGAGGGACCAATTTCACTGTCTGCTCCACCTCTTCACCCACTCATGCATCTTGCCTCTCCTTCTCTTTTCACTACATTTTTTAAATCACTCATTTTTAATTCGGCAGTAATAGTTCATTATCGCATAGTTCCCAAAATATAGATTTGTCGTTCCTGGGGCACCAATCCATTGTCATATTTGTGATAGGTCTATATACTTCTCTGATAGGTCTAGACAGTGTTAATTCAGGCTGTGGTGATATATTAATTAATATGATCAAATAGCAAAAGATTATGAAATTAACACTGATATTCAGAATAATGAATTATGCACAAGACTGATAGTCCAAGCTGTCTCCTGTGTTATAATTTGATTGCCCCACTGTCTGTATAGATTTATTGTATAGCACTTTCCTGGCACCACAGACACTGCAATTAGCTGTCCACCCACACAACAGCCTGCAATCTCTCTCTCTCTCTCTCTCTCTCTCTCTCTCTCTCTCTCTCTCTCTCTCTCTCTCTCTCTCTCTCTCTCTCTCTCTCTCTCTCTCTCTCTCTCTCTCTCTCTCTCTCTCTCTCTCTCTCTCTCTCTCTCTCCTCTCTCTCTCTCTCTCTCTCTCTACAGATAGAACATATTTTATATGTGGATTCAAATAATACAAGCCTAGCCTACTACTAGTACTGATAGCCCAATATGCTTGGCTCCTCTACTGCTGGTATATGATAACCTATTTGTCTGTTAGGGTTAACAAATATGTTGTATAGTAGTAGGCTAAGTAGCCTAAGTTTGTGGGGCAGCGGTGGCCTAAGGGTTAGAGGAGCGCCCTTGTTGCCGAAAGGTTGCCGGAAGTGATTGGTCATCACTCACCGAACACCGCTGAAGTGCCCTTGAGCAAGGCACTGAACCCCCAACTGCTCCAGTGGAGCTGCTTAGTGGCCAACAGTATAAGACTGAGGTTGTACTAGTTAGCTCCCAGGTTTTAATGTGTGTGTGTGTCTGTCTGTGTGTTTCTATGTGCAGGGCGTTGTTGAAATTGAGCACTTGTGCTCAGCTACTATACCCTGGGTAAATAAAGGAAGAAAAGTTAACCATTCTTCCCCTTGCAATACACTTATTACTAGTGGGAATGTGTGATAACTGATTTAAAAATGATTTGGTAGTCACATTTATTTGTCCCCTGTCATTTCCAGTTTGTCTTCTATATCTGAACAGAGAGTGATACAGCTGACGAGGTTGTATTCTATGGGGGAATGTGTGCCAACAACTCTGCAAGATTGCCCTATATTGTGTAACTGAATTACAGGCAAAGTCTTGATTCATCCATGCAGGCTGCACGTGATCCATTTCTTGGTGGATCTCTGCAGTCTGGGACATGACTCAGGGAAAATGGGCCTTGAGGGTGGTGGTGGGGTTGGAGGTTCCACATGGCATTCCACATGGCATAACAGACACTTGAGGCAGGCAGTACGAATGGCTTTTAGAGTGGAACCTATTACAGCTTTAATGAGAGAGAGTCATAGTGAAGGGTGGGTTATTAATATGGTGACCATCTTGTTCAATGAATATGGAGAAGGTCATTAATATTCTTAAGGTGAAAAGATCCTCTCGTGCAAGCAGCTACGAGTCAGAGCTCTGTCTGTCTGTCTGTCTGTCTGTCTGTCTGTCTGTCTGTCTGTCTGTCTGTCTGTCTGTCTGTCTGTCTGTCTGTCTGTCTGTCTGTCTGTCTGTCTGTCTGTCTGTCTGTCTGTCTATATCGAGTTAATGTTTTCCTTAGTTTTGGGTCAGTAACTGTGCTCAAGTGTTCTGCTACTGTGTATTCTCTGTTTAGAGCTAAATTGCTTTCCATTTTGCTCTCTCTCTCTCTCTCTCTCTCTCTCTCTCTCTCTCTCTCTCTCTCTCTCTCTCTCTCTCATATATCTCTCTCCATCCCTGTCTGTTTCGGTCACAAACTAAGCCACTTAAGAACTTTGTGTGCCCTCCAGTCAACACAGTGTTCAATTTGAACAGTGGGTGTGTGAGACTCACCAGAAACTGAGAAGTGGAGGGAGTAGAAACGGTGGATGAGGGAGGGGGGAAATAAACTGAGAGAATGACAAAAAGTTAAATTCTTTGTGTTCATTTGACTCCCAAAACCTGGTCATTTGGGTCTATTTTCACACTCAGGGAGTAAACTATATGTTTTACTGTGTCAGTAGGGCTACAGAGCTGTAGACTAGAACAGTGGTACCCAAACCTTTTAGCTTGAGACCAAAAGGAGACATATATGTATGTCTCCCTGGGACTAAAACTATATAGTGAAAATAGATGGCATCACAATGTGGCTATTTTCACTACTCCTTAAAAGTGTTCTTCACAAAACTGGACCAGCTGTCCCATTGTTTGGGTGCACAGTAAAATTCTGTGTTCATGTATCTATTGTAAAAAAAGCTATAGAGGTCAAGAGAAATGAAGGGGAAGAGCTGGAAACGGGTTATTAAGAGTGAACCTGTGGAGGTTTCAGCAAAGGCAGAAAATAAAGTGAATTATGGAGCAGCAGAGGCTTAGGTCTGTGACGCAAATGCTTGTTTAATCATAACAGGTGTCTGTCTGTCATCCTGCGGAGGGAGATAACTTAATCTGAAACCCCTTGAGTGAAAAAATGAAACAATCCACACAGTTCTGTGGCACACAATTAACACTAGAACAGATGGGTGTGATTCTAACAGGTATGTGCATAGAGAACTGTTTGTTACCTGCCCTTGATTTAGGCTATGGTTGAGGAGAGACGGCATACAGAGAGAGAGATATGGGGCAAGCCGTGAGACAAACAATAGAGAGCAGATGGTAGAGCTCATGTAATTGACATGAAAACAAGTCTCCTCTATTCATCCTTCTTTCCAGTCGTTGTGTGTGGAGGTACTGTACGTGTCACTGGGCAAATCTGCTGAATGTCAGTTGCTGTAGCGTGCAGCCCACATGTATATCTGACGCCTTTTTTTATCACAGTGGCTCAAAAGAATAAATCGCTTAATTTGCGTGCAGCCATCACACCCATTTATGGATATATGTTTTTTTCATTCAAACCTTTATTTAATCTCAAAAGACATTGATTGAGGTTGCCCTCATTTGCAATGTCGTTGAGATACATCACACAATTTCATTTTCACATCAATATTCACATCAATGATTAAAACTAAACAAAATAAACGTTCCGTGTGGTACAACACGTTTAAAAGCAATTGCAGATAACTAGGTCTGTAGGTCTGTAATCAAACCCCCCTGTGGGGGGTCATTAAAACAAAAATGCTGTTGTCACCATTTCAGTGTTTACTTTGGGGACCTTTAGTGTGAGCCGGAGTCCGATATGCAGAATTCCAATCCAGCAAAGCTTTAATATGCAATGGCAAAGTCCTATTATGGCCTCTCTTTATCATTATCTTTTCTCATATCCTGGCCTTTCTGATTGCCATAGGCAGGCCGGCAAATAGTGACAGTTGTAGCTAGGGTAAGGAAGTTTGGATGGAGAGTGTACAATGTACATCATGATCCAGTGGCACGGGTGATTCACGATGACACAGGGGCAAACACTATATTGTTTAACTTTAAAAAAAAACTGTATATCCCACTCTATGGCATAAGTGAAAATGAAAGTAGAAGATATTGTACCATGTTTTAATTTTTTTCTTCTTTTTCAAATATAGCACGCAGGTCTATACCATGCAGCTGAAATAATGTAAAAGTTTTTAACATTAATATTGTGTGTGTGTGTGTGTGTGTGTGTGTGTGTGTGTGTGTGTGTGTGTGTGTGTGTGTGTGTGTGTGTGTGTGTGTGTGTGTGTGTGTGTGTGTGTGTGTGTGTGTGTGTGTGTGTGCGTGTGCGTGTGATGATGTGGGGGTATAGTAGGCTACACAGATTTTCACAAAACTTCATGAATGCTCAGTAGAGTGCCCTGGCAGATGATTTTGGCTGAAAAAGATTACAATATTAGAGAAAGGATGGGCAGATTTTCATGACAAGTGCACTGACATGATAAGTGATCCACAACTTTAGGATTAAAACGGATCAATTTAATATAATGTGTCATATCATGGCAACAAAGAAGATATGTTATTGAGGGAAGGATTTGCTCCCCAGGCTGCTTTTTCTATTCATTATTTTTTCCCATGACATGTTTCTGTGTAGAGATGAAATTAGGCATCTCAAAAGATTACCCCTGTCTCTCTGTGCTGATTGTGTGTACATGCCCTCCTAGTGCAATCAAATCCAAATTGGGATTTAATTAAAGTACATGGGTTCAGAGACTGTAGTAATTAGGAGAAGAGCCATTGGCCATTTAACCACATAGCCTGACCGCACCTGCGACCAGACACAGCACAGCAGAACCCTCCCCCTGGTCTGCTATATGATTATGTCAGTGAATGATTATGTGCATGTTCTCAACTGAGATTTTTACAATGACAGTTAATGACGCTGTAGAAGCTGGAGTCCTATAGGTCCTCTTAATAGATATAGGCCTATTTCAAAATACCAAGCAACTCGGCAGCACCCATACATAGGCCTAAGCTATAGGGCAGGCTATGATCTACATAACACGTGTGTGTGTGTGTGTGTGTGTGTGTGTGTGTGTGTGTGTGTGTGTGTGTGTGTGTGTGTGTGTGTGTGTGTGTGTGTGTGTGTGTGTGTGTGTGTGTGTGTGTGTGTGTGTGTGTGTGTGTGTGTGTGTGTGTGTGTGTGTGTGTGTGTGTGCGCGCGCGTGCGTGTGTGTGGGGGGGCTCTTTCGGAGGCAAATTCATGTATATCTGTCTGCAAGGAGGAGAGACCAGACTAGCAGTTTAGTTGTGACATAATGGAGAGGGTCTGCATCTGGAGGATGTAGGCCTATCAGTGACCCACGTGATGAAAAGTTCAACAATGTCCATTGCACAATTGAGATCACAAAGGAGCACAAACTGGTATCGTGCTGACATTTAATGAAAAGAGTAATTTCAACGGTATCGCAAGGGCTAAATAATACAGTTACAGTAGCTGAAGACCATTATAATCACACCTATACTCATTACTGCACATGTAATAATGAAATAATAATAAAACAAACCATAGAATGGTTTGGATCTATGTGTAATGATTGTTTTTTCACTGGTTTGTTTTACAGTTGAGTCAGTGATCTATTTGTGGTAGCCTGCGTATGTTAATTTAAATATATACAGACACATTTAGCCCACTTCAAATAAAGACATTTCAACACATGTATATTTCGTTATAGAAAGCTCTTTCGTTAGAGGTAATAATTGGTTGTTTAGATCAATAAAATGGGGAAGTGTGATCGCCAGGGTGGTTCATTAATCTTTCGGTAATGTATCCCAGCACACAATGAAAAGGGCGGTGGCACTTCATGCATCCTCTCAGAAAAAACGCCATATCTGTGTGTGCACATGAGCTTGAGCCTATCTGTTTACCGAGTGTTAGAAAGAACACTCAGTTAAGGCAGTATGAGAAATCGCTTGATAACCATACCTAAGTTGTCTCGTTTTTTATCGGCATATTGTTTAAAGTATGAGTGTGACTCTGTCTTATTTTCGCGGAGAGGCTGAAATGCAGCCAGCCAGTATATCGTTGAGCGGCTCCCCCTCCCCCGTAGTCCACAGACACCATCGCACAGGAAGAGGGAGGGAGAGCCAGGGAGGGGAGGAAAAGCGAGAGGGAAGCAGGGGTCTGTTACGGAGAAGAGGAAGAAAACAAGCTTAGCCCAACACAGGCAAAGGAGAACATGGATGCAACAGCAAATTGTCTTTTAAACGACACACGTTTTACGGAGAGGGTGCTATGCTCCTCTAACACATAGTCGAGGTTACGCACGGACTTTCCCCCCGTTTTTGATGAGGCGGGTGGGGACGCAGAGCAAGCTAAACAGGCGGAAAGCTATCTCTCCAGCCCGTCTGCGAATCCTGCCTGCTTGCGATGGCTGTGACAGTGCGATGCTGTTACTGCATGAGAAAGAATGTGCCTTTTTATTTTTGTTTGGTGATGTCTGTACTCCACTGCCTTACAAATGCACAAATACGGTACACAATTCAAGAGGAGCTGGAGAACGGGGCTGTGGTCGGTGACATTGTACGTGATTTAGGTCTGGACCCACACAATCTTTCCACCAGACGCATCAGAATCACTTCGGATCACGGCCGGAGGTATTTCAATATAAACCACAACACCGGGAAGTTGCTGGTGAGTGACCGCATCGATCGAGAGTCCATTTGTGAATTCAGTGGCACCTGTTCTCGGGACATCGAGGTGGTAGTTGAGAACCCACTGGAGGTGCACAAGGTGGATGTGGAGATTCTTGACGTAAATGACAATTCTCCACAATTCCCTCGAGATGAATACCAGCTTGAGGTCTCAGAGTCTGTTCTCACCGGGTCCCGGTTCCCCATCGAAGGCGCACAGGACGCGGACGACGGCTCCAACTCGGTGAAGCAGTACCGCCTCAGCCCAAACGACCACCTTGCGCTCGACTCCATCAAACCTTTTGCCAACAGTAAGCACATTGAGCTCATTCTTAAAAAGCCATTTGACCGTGAACAAACGCCTTCTCATCAGCTAATCCTGACGGCAGTAGACGGAGGCACACCGCAGCGCACTGGCACAGCCATAATTAACGTGCGTGTCCTGGATTCCAATGACAATGTGCCAGCGTTTGACAGCTCTGTTTACAAAGTGAAACTGTCAGAGAACTCGCCCAGGGGCGCAATGGTGATCAAGTTAAATGCAACGGATCCTGATGAGGGCTCCAACGGGGATGTTTTTTATTCCTTCAGTAGTCACACACCTGAAAGGGTCAGAGAGATGTTTTCTATGGACACCAACACAGGCGAAATTCGGGTAAAAAACAATATAGACTATGAAGAGACGAATTCCTATGAAATGTACATACAGGCAATGGACAGGGGTGCAGCAGCAGTACCAGTGCACTGTAAAGTGGTGGTAGAAGTTTTGGATGTGAACGACAACATTCCAGAAATTGTGTTATCTTCACTGTTCACTCCAGTACGCGAAGATGCTCGAGCCAACACGGTTGTAGCACTGATCAGTGTGTTTGATCGTGACCATGGACCAAACAAACAGGTGACACTGGAGATAATGCCTCACCTTCCCTTTAAGATCAAATCCTTCCGGAACCATTACACCATTATCACCTCTGCCTTCCTAGACAGGGAGACCATATCCTCCTACAACGTCACAGTCATTGCCATCGACGGAGGCATCCCGGCACTTTCCTCTCACATGACCTTCAAAGTGAACGTGGCAGATGTGAATGACAACCCGCCCCGCTTTGAGCAAACATCATATACTGTGTATGTCCCAGAGAACAACACTCCCAGTGCCTCCCTGTGTGTTGTGAAGGCCACAGATGTTGACGTTGGGGAGAATGCGCGAATCACTTACACCGTCATAAATGACAACAACCATGGCATCCCTGTGGCCAGCTATGTCAGCATCAGGCCTGACACAGGTGAGGCCTATGCCCTTCGATCATTTGACTTTGAGAAGCTGAGGGAATTTCACTTCCAGGTCAAAGCCCAAGACAATGGCGTGCCCCCATTCAGTCGTGTGGCCACCGTTTATGTTTACATCATGGACCAGAATGACCATGTGCCCAGAATCGTCCACCCACCTGCCAATGGGACACGCACCACAGAGACCCTGATGAAGACTGCAGAGGCAGGAGTGTTGGTGACCAAGGTGGTGGCATGGGATGGTGATGCGGGGCAGAATGCCTGGCTGCTGTATGCTTTGGAACAGACTAACGCAGACCTGGACCTGTTCAAGGTGCATGAGCACACAGGTGAGATCCGTACCACACGGCGAGTCGTTGAGGACAACGCCACTTCGTTCTCGCTGACGGTGTTGGTGCACGACCACGGCCTGCCCCCACTCTCCTCCACCGCCACCGTTCATGTGCACGTCATGGAGTTGCTGCCAAAATTGGTCCCTGACCCCAAGCGTATCATCAGGCCCCACAGTCCCCGAATGTTTTCTGATGTCACCCTCTACCTCATTATCGCCCTTTGCGCCACCACCTTCGTCTTCCTGGTCACTATTTTCGTGCTGGCCATCGTACGTTGCCATGCCTACTGCACCCAGCCCGGCTCCTGCTCCCCGTGCTGTGTGTCCAAGAAGAGTGTACCGGAAGGGGGCACCTCGGTGGGTGGAGGAGGAGCTGGAGGTGGGGCTGGAGGTGGAGGAGGAGGCGGCGTAGGTGCTGGAGGGGGGCAACCCGGCAACAATGTGGCGCTTCGCCGCGACCTCAAAGTGGAGCCGCACTATATTGAAGTGCGGGGCAATGGGTCCTTGACCAAAACGTACTGTTATAAGACATGCCTGACTGCCACGTCAGGGAGTGACACTTTTATGTTCTACAACACAGGCCGGCCCCACAGTGGCACCTGGGGCTCGGGCTATGTCACCAGCCAGAGTGGGCACAGCCAGATGTTTGTACGGCGGCTCAGCATGCCAGATGCCACTGCCATTCAGGTGTGTTTATCTTTGCCTGGTTTCTCTGTATGTTTGTCACTTAACAGTGCCTCTCAACCTTTAAGGCTACAGCTGGCACGGGAGATCAGCGGGAACAAGTGAACTGTGTTTAGATATCTTGCATGGAGAGAGGTTGCTTGCTGGTGTGATAGTGGTTGGCATTTAACGCTCCGAAGCTGCAGAGGGCTTTCATTGGTACTGTTGGTCACATTGCTTCTTTTAAATTAAGGTTCTTTAGATACATTTATTTTGAATATTCTGAATTGCCACACCCTGCTTTTCCCTATACACTGTTTCTCACATGTCTTTTTTGTTAATACTTCAAAGATGGGATACAGCTGCAGCATAATAGCAGCTCTCTGTTGGAGCTGTATTTTGCTTGTGTGTGTGTGTGTGTGTGTGTGTGTGTGTGTGTGTGTGTGTGTGTGTGTGTGCATGCATCATGTCTGGCTTTCTAGAGAGCTGTTGTTTGTTTCTGATGAAGGTTGATGTGCTTTTCTCAATTGTCATGTACTGTATATTCCATTATTTCATACTCCCTCTTTGACTTTATTTATATGGAAAGCTACATATTTCTGAGACTTTTCAGTAAATACTAATTTGTTGCTTTTAAGACCAGTAGGTTTGGTCTACTTGAAACACAACATCTCAGAATGTTGTGTTGCTCTCCGAAGAGCTTCAGTATACCATGCCCTTGTGACCTCACATAGTCAGTCATATTGGTCAACTGTGGTCTACATGTGTCACACTGTCCTGGTCCAGTGTGCAGCTGGGCAGCCCTTTGGTCCTCACTGGACAGAGGGGAAGCATGTACATTGATGTAGTAGCCCTCAACCAGCTTAGTGAGATGCCAGTCACACTGCACAGAAATCCCCCTCAAATCAAATCAAATGTATATAGCACATTTAAAAACAATACAATACAATACAGTGCAGAATATGTCAATAATAAAACAACAGGCATATACAGAATAATCTAAAGGGAAAGGTGCAGGATCATGTCGGTGGTGCAAAGGCTTGTGAATATAAAAATGTTTTAAGTTGTGATTTAAAAGACTCAACGGAGGGCGCAGACCTAACCGCGAGGGGAATTCTGTTCCACAGAGGGGGGGCTGAGACAGCAAAGGCGCGGTCGCCACTGAGCCTCTTCTTTGTGTGCGGAACCCCTAAGAGACCCCTGTCTGCTGACCCTCAGGTCATATACTTCTCTCTGGCTCACAACAATGAGCCATAGAGCTATGGAAGGGGCGAGGTTGCAGAAATGATCAGAGTCTTTTTAACCACCTGGTATCCATATTTGTGGAATAGGCAAAAATGATGAACAAGTTCACAATGTGTGACATAATGGGCTGTATTTTGCGTGTCTTAAGTATCAGGTCTTATTACCTAACTTGAGTAAACTAAAGACCTGGAGGCGTGATCAATGCCATTTGGCTATTCTGAGTGGCCAAAGAGCATTGATCACGCCTCCAGGTCTTTAGTTTACTCAAGTTAGGTAATAAGACCTGGTACTTAAGACACGCAAAATACAGCCCAATGTGTCATATCGCAGTGCATTGAGCTTGTAGAGCAGCTATTTTCGCACATTGTGCACAACACTGGCATACAGCAATCAATCACATCAACTGATATGATTCGGTTCGGCTGTATTTATTTGAACTATTCTTGAACTTCTGTTGCTTGTATGTGGTTTTGACAGACAAAACTTGTATACAATACTAGTATTGTATACGAGTGATATTTATGTAAAGAATGTGTTAGCCCTCTAGCCTAGTGTAGGAAAATGGATAGATAGAGACAATGTAAAAGGGGAACTAAAATAATATGTAGGTCCTGTTCCCTTATCCCCTGGCATTTCCCTCATTAAATGCCAGTCATGTGTGTTCTCGCTATGTAATTAACTGGCACGCAGCGACGCGTTTCTTTGAACCTCTCCCGGATTGGTTCTATCAGAGTGTATGAGGTGGGGGATGCAAAGTGATTGGACAACGTGTTGATGGCGAAGGTGTGAGCTCTGTATCCATGCGATGGGTGTCCACTTGGAGGCAGAGAAGGAGGGAGGGAAACAAAGGAGAGAGGAGACGCCAAATCCAGGGTCTTGTTTAGACCCTCAAAGCGGAAAAGAGTTCTCTCATTATCCCTGTTTTTATGTTTATGTATTTATTTAAATGAACCACTATACACTCAAACCTGCAGTGTACTTAATGACCAGAGTCCCCTATGGGTCTATAGGCAATAGGCCCCCTACCATTTCCCCTCTACACCAAATATATTTGCCAAAAATAGCAGATCTACAAGCTCACAACGCATCACGTTGTAATATGCTTCGAGCTTGTAGATCTGCTATTTTCGCAGAACATTGATCACCCCAGAATCAGGATGCTAGGGTTCACGTGGTTAACCCTAATTGATGAATTCCTCATAATGTATGTATGGCTGAATGTTTTACTATGACTGTATTTTCTCGCATAAATGTGCACTTGTGTTGCTTCTCTTGCGGGAGAATTTCAGACTGCGGACACGTTTTGGTTCCAGATGTTTGTTTTCTAACCTGCAGTGGTAGTCTGTTCTCATTTAGCTCTATGCACATGCACCATATGGCCGAGCAGAGCGGTCTCCCTTCGGTCACCATTGTGCCAAAGCAGATGCAGCAAATGCTGTTGAAGCAGATTTCTTCATATTTTGAACTACTACCGGTATATATCATATTACTTTGGATTATAAAGTACATTGGGTTGGTAGCCTTTATTCACCTAAAATGTACAGTATGTACAAACATTCTGATCATATATTATACAGTATATATGCACATCTTTCTATTCTTATGTAGTGGTGATCTGGGTTTCTTCTGTTCTGTTCGGTGTCCCAGTGGACAATATGCTGAATGGCTCCTTGTGGGATACCAGGCTACTTTCATTAGGACCAAATATTGGATTTCAGGTTGATGAATGTCTACTGTGGATATGCAGAGGTCGATTCTGCCTCAGCAAGATGGAGACATCTGTCCTGTTGATTGGAAAGGAAATGGGTCACATATCAACTGTTTGGTGTGAAAACTTAATTTCGTAACTTTGTATTCTTGTTGGTTCACAGTCACAACGGCTTATCTCTGTTAGTGGTTTGAGATGTGATCAGTTCAAATGCAATCTCATCTATGGTTTGGTAAACAACAATGAGCACACACACACACACACACACACACACACACACACACACACACACACACCAATGAATTTCAGTATTTTGGCCACATTCATTGGGTTTTATTTAATTACCATCCACGTGTGCCATGTTTTATTTGTATATCTTTATGCCTTCATTGTTGAAACTCCATTGACGCTGAGCTATCGCCAGCATATTGCGATGTCAAAGAAAGATGTCACCAGACAGCAATGTCTGTCTCTGCTCTGTTATGATGCTGACCTCTTCTCCACCCTTCCCCTTTTAACCCTGTCAAATCTGTCAGACTAACCGAGGCATGTAGTGTGACAATAGCACGAAAGGGTTTGATTTGACGAAAGGAGGAAAAATGTTTAGAACGAATAAGTGGTCCAATGAGCAGAATGGAGTGAGGACAAAATTGAATTAAACTAGTTTTCAACAATTTGATTGAGGTAAATCCAGCTTGTTGTTGTAAAAGGTTTTAGGGTAGATTATCTGCGGTGTGATAAAATTGTGATTTTGTTATGACAATGTCCTTGAACCGAGGACATACGGACAGCTGCAATCTCTAATGGAAGTCCATCTACACATGCAGCGGTATGAGAGTTCCGCTGGGTCTCCATGGTAACGGATGGTACCATCTCGACCCTGAGTAGACTAACTCTGACGGGTAGCCTGGGGGCCTGCTGTATGTGTCACAGAGACAGAGTCAGTGGGCCGGAGGAGTGAGATATTTCAAAGTCATCCTTCCTCAAAGGAGCTGGAGGAGGGGGTGGGGAGGGAGGAGGAGAAGGAGTGTGGAGTGGGAGGAGAAGGAGCAGAGCTACACGTTTCAGCTCATCACTTACTTTTCTCCACAGGCAGATGCAAGCTGTTACCATGTGTGTGTGTGTGTGTGTGTGTGTGTGTGTGTGTGTGTGTGTGTGATCTGCCCATAATATGCCCTTGCGGTTCTCCCTATGACTTAATGAGACGGTATTGGGTTTTGGCTTTGTGATCTCTTGTAGTACTTAAGACTCAGTCCTTATCACTCTACTCTCTCTTGCAGCCCAAGCTACCGAGCCAAGACTGGCGATACTCGGCCTCCCTGAGAGCAGGAGGTGTCATGCAGAGGTAAGCAATAAACATCTCATATATCACTCTTCTCCACCATATACTTTTGTTTAAAATTCACAAATCACAATGTATTCACTCTTTTCTATATGTTTTATCATCAGTAACTCTTGCAGATACTCTCCAACATTCACATTTTGATTTAATATATAAATGATGCTGATGACTTGTCTTTTGACATACTCATTCACCTCGACCTAGACCCCTGCAGACTCTCACATCATGGCAAATCATTATCAAAATTGTCCATCAGAGAGGAAGCATTATCGCTGTTATTTACACTGTTATTTACACAGAATATCCAGTGAAACCTGTTTAATCTATCTACAATATCTTCACATCTGCATATTGCCAAGCAGACTTCAGGTCCTATCTTATCTCTATGTCAGTTCTGCACTGTATACAGTGTATACTATACAATCAGAGTTCGAGGAGAAATAATTCCTAATGTCTTGCCTTTAGGCAAAAAATAGTTATCTGTGCAGTACAATAATGAAAATGCATCTAAAAAATAACGAGTCGTAGTTACAAATTGAGGCCTTAGATCAAGCATTGAAAACAACTGCAAAATATGACATGAGCATAATGAGAGAGCTAGATTGTGAGGAGATTGAAACATTGAGACAGGACTCTTCCAGCTTGGCCATTAGACAAATGGAGAGATGGCCCAAGGGAGGGACAGGGGATTGGTCTGGGGGTCAGCAAAGTGCGGAGAGGAGGAAGCCAGGTGGGTATTCACATCACAACAACAGAGATTACATTACCCATGAGCCACTGGGTCACTATACTGGCTGTGAGATCAGTCAAGGGCCATACAAACATACAGATAGGAGCAAAGTTAACGAGCAGTGCAGGTTTAACAAGTTGGAGCTAGTCGAAGGAACAAGACCAGACGTTGCCCCCCCCAATGATGTCATTGACTGAGTCCAATCAGTTCCTCCATTGGGAAAAACAGAAGTAGGTCATCTCTCATTGCCCCTTTCTCTAGCTCGCATGCACACACTACTCATGTGCACACAAACACACACATAAAGACTTGCCTACTTGCCTCGTGGCTATATAAGCATTGTGGCAAACATGAGTGCCAATGCGAGATGACAGAGTGAATGTCACTTTCGCATCTTTCAGTTAAACAACGTCTGCCTTTATAGGCATGGGTCAGCAGAGGATTGCGTGTGTAAGAGAGATAGAGAGTGTGCACACTGTGCTCATATTGTAATTGAGACAATGGTAGTGTGCTCATTTGTATTACTACACATGTGAGGGCTAAATTACCCCACAAGTAGTAATATTTGAGAACTAGAACATTTGCAGCTGGTCCTCACAAGCTAAATGGTTGTTTCATGGATACAAAAATCACATCCGTGTGAAGTGAGTGGTGCAACTCTGTGTGGGGGTGGGGGGTGGGGTGCCAAGGGGGCCAGCCCAATTCCGGCCAGCCGCCCCGCGTCCGAAACGGTTGAGAAATGACAGAGTTACTGTGTGGGGGTCCCTCTACTGTACCCTCTACTGTATAGAGGGTATGCGTGTGGCATCATCATCAAACCAGGAAGTTATGCAGGAACGCCTACTGAGTGGCAAAAAACTACTTTCTG